>NC_088868.1:12239112-12321577 GCF_032884065.1 Artemia franciscana
TACACTATCTTTACCTTTACACCGTTACCCGTTATTATTGTTATAAAAGAAAAAAATACTAAAAAAACTAAAAAAAGATAAAAAACTAAAAAAAACTAACAAGAAAAACAAAAAAAAAGCTGAAAAAGCTTAAAAAAATATAAAAAAGAAAAAACTAAAAAAGAAAAAATAACCAAAAAAGAAAAGTAAAAATATAAGAAACTAAAAAAAGAAAAACTAAAAACTAAAAAAGAAAAAAAAAAGAAAACGCAAGAAAGGAGAGAAAAACTAAAAAATAAAGAAGAAAAAGAAAACTAAATGAGGAAAAATTAAAAAAAAATTAAAAGGTAAAAAAGTATAAAAACTAAAAAGAAAAAAGGATAAAAACTAAAAAAGGAAAAAACTAAAAAAGTAGGCAACAAATTTCAAAAAAGAAGAAACTAAAAAAATAAAAATAAACAAAAACTAAAATGACAGAAAAACTGAAAAACATCGAAAATCTAAAAAAAGAAAAAACAGAAAAGAAAAAAAACTAAAAAAAGAAAAACTAAAAAAAACTATAAAATTAAGAAACTAAAAAAGAGAAAAAAAAAATGAAAAACTAAAAAGATAAAAGCTAAAAAGAAAAAAACTAAAAAAATAAAAAAGAAGAAAAAAATAAAAGACAAACTAAAGAAAAAGAAAGAAAAAAGGAAAAACTAAAAAAAAGAAAACATTAAAAAAGAAAAACTAAAAAAAGAAAACTGAAAAAAGGAAAAAGGAAGAAGGAAATAAAGAAAAAACTAAGAACAATGGCAATCATTCAAAAAAAACTAAAAAAGAGGTTTCAGTACTTTTTCTCTTTCTCCACCACTCTATCTTATTCAAGTATTCAATAATACTTTTTTTGAATAACAAGTATTCAAAAAAATTGAGGCTCTTCCAATTTTATTAAATTGTTTAAAATGTAAACAACTGGTAATTGCACAAATATTTCAATATATTTTGAAAATGGATTAAAGTAATTCGAAAATCTTAAAACAGAAACCCAAAAGTTTGTGGTGTATTAGAAATTTTTGAGCTTTAGAATGAATTTACGTCAACGAAGGCGTGTCGAGGAACCACGAGAGCAACACGAAACCATGCCAAGGAATCACAAGAACAATGTGAAAACAGGCTTGAGGCTCAAAGAGAAATTACCGAAAAAATCATGCCAAGGAATCACAAGAATAACGTGAAAACAGGCTTGCGGCTCAAAGAGATAATGCCAAATGAAAGCGTGCCGAGGAATCACAAGAGCAACGTCACAATTTTCACCTGGCATTCAGGTACAGCCCAGTTGATGATTATAGCTTGAGTAGATGTGTTCAAATCGGGAATATGTCTAAAATTTGTCCATATTATAAGGTCTTGAAATTTAATCGAGAAACAATGGGTATGTGTTGCGCCTCAGGAAAAGTTAAACTTCCTAAACTGGCTGCACCACCAGAGCCATTGAAGACTTTATGACGTTAAAGACTAGGACACCGTGACACAAATGACGACCGGGACACAGGGACACAACTACAACAGGGAAGCCGAAAGGGCAAAGGGGGGATATATAAATGACGACGGGAACATAGGGAATATTCGATTAGCAATCACCATCAACAAAGCTCAAGGGCAATCATTAGAAAAATGCGGTATAGATCTGAATACGGATTGTTTTCCCATGGACAATTATATGTTGCATGTTCAAGAGTCGGTAAACCTGACAATCTATTTATGCGCACAGACATTGGGACAGCAAAGAATGTTGTATATTCGCAGGTTTTACGTAGTTAAAAACATATATATATTAATATATATATATATATATATATATATATATATATATATATATATATATATATATATATATATATATATATATATATATATATATATATATACTAGCTGCTGGGGTGGCGCTTCGCGCCACCCCAACACCTAGTTGGTGGGGGCGCTTCGCGCCCCCCCCCCCCCCCAAAGCCCCCCCGAGCGCGTAAGTCGTTACGCGCCATTTTAGTTACTCCGCCATTGTAGTTGTGTCCCTATGTCCCACCTGTGAATATATATATATATATATATATATATATATATATATATATATATATATATATATATATATATATATATATATATATATATATATATATATATATATATATGTTTTTAACTACGTAAAACTTGCGAATATACAACATTCTTTGCTGCGAATATACAACCATCGTCTGTGCATATAAATAGATTGTCAGGTTTACCGACTCTTGAACATGCAACGCATAATGGTCCATGGGAAAACAATCCGTATTCAGATCTATACCTCATGATTCTATTGATTGCCCTTGAGCTTTGTTGATGGTGATTGCTAATCGACCATTTCCTTTGTTGCCGTCGTCATTTATATATCCCCCTGTGCCCCCCGGCTGCCCCGTTGTAGCTGTGTCCCTGTGTCCGGGTCGTCATTTATATTCCCTGTGTCTCCGTCGTCATTTGTGTCCCGGTGTCCCAGTCTGTGATTTCTATTTGAGTGTCCCGGGCGTCATTTATATTCGTCAGGATATTGTAGGGTATCGTAGCATCGATGAGTTTAAGCAATTCTTGTCAACTGATTGTTTCGCCTATAAAGAATATTATCTCGAGGTAAGAACTGATCACCGACCACAACGATTACCACTTTGTTGATAGTTGCGTATCAGGAGGCATCAATTCGATTGCTGTTTTTAAGCAGAAGCACTAAATTATTATTTTTGTGGAAAAGATTATATATATATATATATATATATATATATATATATATATATATATATATATATATATATATATATATATATATATATATATATATATATATATATATATATATATATATATATATATTTTCTTTTTAGTTTTTTTGTAGTTTTTACCTTTTTTAGTTTTTTTCTTCTTTTGTATTAATGCTAAGGCCAAGGTTCAAACCTGGAGCCTCTCGGACCTAGAACCTGAAACATAACGCTTTACCAACTCAGCTACTTCGGCGTGAATACATTCGTTTTGAGCAGCTTCCTCGGGTGTTGCCATTGTAGGTTCTTCAGTCATTTTACAATTAGAAATTTCTTTTTCAACGGTCTTCTTACAATTAAAAATTTGTCTTTGAACGATATTCTTAAATACCTTTGTCCTGGTCGTCATTTATATTGCCTGTGTCCCGGTCGTCATTTGTGTCTCGGTATCCCAGTCTGTAATTTCTCCTTGAGTGTCCCGGTCGTTATTTATATTCCCTCTGTCCCGGTCGTCATTTGTATCCCGGTCTGTAATTTCTCTTTGAGTGTTTTTTCTTTTTAGTATTTTTTAGTTTTTTACATTTTTTCTTTTTTCAGTTTTCTTTTTCTTCTTTATTTTTCAGCTTCACTATGAAATACATATCGCCGAACCTTTGTTTTTTTAACCAAAATCTGGTAGGCATTGATGACCTTATCCAAGTCAAGATCCCAAACCCAATCATCATCGCTATCATTTTCAGTTTTGATTTGTTTTGACTCTCGCTGTCCAGGTGGATCTTCATCTAACTGCGTGGTTTTGCGTTCTTTAGCCTCAAGCCTGTTTCCTTGCTGTTCTTTTGATTCCTCGGCACGCTTTCTTTTCTGACTTTCTCTATCAGCAGCAAGTTTTTTGGCATAGACTCTTTGAGCATCTTCATCGGCTTTTGCCATTGTAAGTTCATCAGTCATTTTAAACTTAAACATTAATAGATTTCTACGTGAACATATATGTCTTAAATATCTTTAATGACGTCACCGTCATAGCAAAAATGACGACAACTAACTTCATGACGCCAGTCGACACAAAAACATGACGTCACCTGATCCACAGACAGACAACTTATTTTTATATATATAGATAGATATAATTCTAAAATTGTCAGGTAATTTTCTATTTTGAAATAAAAACTAAAAATTATTGCTCAGACAACATAAATATTTTTGATATTTACATAATAGCTTTAGTGTTTCTGGACTGAAAACTAAATATGCTAATCAAATTGGGAATTGCAGTCTTTTAGGTTGAAAAGGCAGATCCATTGGAATCATGAGAATGCGTGGAATAAGAAAAGCCTCACCCTCAAAAGGCCCTGTCAAGATTGTTGCCTCTATTACGTTATAACAGACATAACACGTCATTTGTGTCCCGGTGTCCCGGTCTGTAGTTTCGTTAGTCGACAAACATGACGTCAGACGACAAACAACTTCATGACGACATACAGCTCAATCCTTATAATGACGTCAGTCGACAAACATGACGTCAGTCGACACACAAACATGACGTTAGTCGACAGACAGACAAACAACTTATTTTTATATATATATATATATATATATATATATATATATATATATATATATATATATATATATATATATATCTGTCAATATTCACAGGTCACAGTGACACAACTACAATGGCGCGTAACTAATATGACACGTAACGACTGAGGCACACGGGGTGGGCTTTGGGGGGGGAGGAAGCACCACACCAACGGCTAGTATGTAATAAAAACATGAGAATACGAAAGTTCGTTACGTAAGCTAATTTATAAGTTACGTATATCTTTTACTAATAAAAACATTCGTAAAAAATTAAAAGTTCTAGTTGCCTTTTAAGTAAACCAAAATTCGGAGGGCTACTAGGCTTTTTTCCGTTAATTTTTTTTCTCAAAATTATTCGATCAAAACTACGAGAAAGCCATTGAGCCAAAAAAAAATATCCAAATTTCGTTTTAATTATTCGTATATTTGTATAAATATTTAAGTATATCTTTTAATAATAAAAACATTCGTAAAAAATCAAAAGTTCTAGTTGCCTTTTAAGTAAACCAAAATTCCATTAATTTTTTTCTCAAAATTATTCGATCAAAACTACGAGAAAGCCATTGAGCCAAAAAAAAAATATCCAAATTTCGTTTTAATTATTCCTCCGCGGAGAGCCAAAATCAAAACATGCATTGATTCAAAACCGTTCAGAAATTAAATAAAAAAAAAGATCAAGTTTTTCTAACTGAAAGTAAGGAGCAACATTAAAACTTAAAACGAACAGAAATTACTTCGTATATGAAAGGGGCTGCTTCCTCATCAACGCCCCGATCTTTACGCTAAAGTTTTTCACAGTTTTCAAAAGTAGAGTTGAGAGAAAGAGCCAAACTTTAGCGTGAAGAGCGGGGCGTTGATGAGGAAGCAGTCCCTTTCATATACGATGTAATTTCTGTTCGTTTTAAGTTTTAATGTTGCTCCTTACCTTCAGTTAAAAAACTGTTTTTTTTATTTAATCTAAACTAGATCTACGTTGCATGGGCAAAGTGAGGTGTAGCAGCAACCTTTGTTCAGCTCCGCCGAGTGAAGGTTGCGAGAGCAACACTTCGGTTTTGTTTCCTCGTTTCGATTAAACACTGAAGTTCTTAATCTGTAAAAATCTTAAAATAAATACTAGGTACACCAACTTGCAAATGTTGCAAACACGTCATTGCAACTAACAAAAGTTGTAAGCCCCTCATCTCTGAAGACGATTGTAGCCTAAACTCCAATTATTACTTACAAGTCCCAAACATATCTTACCACTGGAACCAAATTGGTCTTACCATCAAATACAACAGAAACAAATAATAGTTACACCAACTAGCAAAAGTTGTGAACCCCTCATTGCCAAAGATGATTATAAGCTAACTGCCGACCGTCGCTTAGAACTCCCCTATATGCCCCAAAATTGGCATAGGCCTAGTTTTGGTTTCAGTATGTATCCTTACTACTGAAGTTGTCAACCTCTTTAAGCTTTCAAACTGGTATATCTCATGAAGGAATTTTTCTACCATAAAATAGATGACATATTTTGATCAACTCATCAAGAGCTATCGACTGCCGTCGAAAAAAAATCGATCTGTCTGAGTTCAAAAGTTGACTTTTTTGCCGTAAGCCAAGTTTCTATCTTTATCATTTAGAAAGGAGCAAAGGATAAACTCTAATTTCTTTAGTAATGAGAGAACTTAAAGGTTTAAGAGGCTCATCTAATAGCATTTCTGTATCGGGTTATTTCTTGTTTTAGTGTGTGCCTTACTACTGAAGCTGTCACCCCTTTAAACTTTCAAAGTGGTATATCTCATGAAGGAATTTTCTTAACAAAAAATGGATGACACATACTTTGATCAGCTCATGAAGAGCTTATCGATTGCCATCGAAAAAGAAAAATCTATCTGTCTTAGTTCAAAAGTTGACTTTTGTGCATTAGGCCAAGTTTCTAACGTTATTACATAGAAAGAAGCAAAGGATATACTCTAATTTCCTCAGCAATGAAAGAACTTTTAGAGTTCAAGAGGTACATCTGATACCATTTCTCTACCGCAATCCGAAGTGTGAAAAAACGGATGATAAACAAAGCTGAAATCACGAACAGAAATGGATAGAACCACAAGCAAAAACCATATTTTTTGGCCTGAGGCAAGAGTTCTACGAAGCTGTCCAAAATGTAACGTCATATTCATCAATCAGGCCTAAGGTCCACACTTTCCATAAAAACTGCAGACGTTAAACCTTTACCATTTTCTAGGAATAAGCTGAAATCGGGGCGCTAGGAACAAAAAAAAACACGATAAAACCAAAGTGTTGCTCTCGCAACACAAATACTGTAGAATCCTTTACACCACACTTTAGTTGGTCGGGGCGAAAAATGTCAAGCAATGACGATAAGATGAACTATAAACTAAAATCGTAAACATGCAAACTTTTTACTGGTGTTGCAGTGAACTACAAACGAGAATTAGAACGAAAGTGACTTTTGTAGTCGATGTTTTCAGCATCAAATTTCTAATCATGTGGCTATCACCTAACTTGAAAACTTTGGGGTGAATTGCTCGATTACTATGAAGAAGAAAAAATAATCATTTTTCTTCCACTAGCGTGATCGCTTGATCAGAGTGATCAGCAGCTCATTGGCACATACGAATAGGCCAGTGATCAGCAGCCAATTGTCACTTACCGAATAGGTCGTGCAGAATTGACACATACTTGAGTACTTTCTTTAGCTCCAAAACCATCTCCTAAGAACATCCACGCAAAGTATGCATCAAACTATTGTAATGAGACCAAGCAAGCACTTTATCTAACACTGGTGCACTTCACTGGTGCATCTGGTTCACTGGTGCATCAACTACTTTCAAACAGTTCGTGGTTACAAATTTTAAGTAAGGAGCGACCCGGCTCAATTGTAACTGAAACTCTAAAAAAGGAATTTAATATCAATAGATATATCCAAAGAATCAGATTTTTATACTGATTTCAAATAAATAAGTTTTGTTAAGTTTAATTTTGCCCATCAAATCTTATGAGTCTGAGAAAATTTGCCTTATTTTAGAAAAAAGGGAGAAACACCCCCTAAAAGTCATAGAATATTAATGAATCTTAATCACACTATCAGATTCAGCGCATTAGAGAACCATTGTGCCGAGGTTTCCAGCTTCTATCTGCAAAAATGTGGAATTTGTATTTTTTTTTGCCAGATGAAAGATCACGGATGTGTATTTATTTTTATTTTTTCCCCACGGATGATCGTATCGACCCAGAATTTCGTTCCTAAAACATCGGTCCTAGAATATCGTGAGAGGGCTTATTAAAACGGAGATTAAAAGTTTTAGTGACCTCTTTAAGTGACCAAATAGATTGGAGGGCAACTAAGCCCCCTCCTCCACCCCTTTTCCCCAAACTCATCGGATTAAAACATTGAGATAGCCATTTTGTTCATCAAAGTTGAGAGGCCCAATAACTATGCCTTTGAATATTTCGGAATCTCGGAGGGGTATGGATATTCTGACTGAGGGGTGATAGTAGTACTGGTTAAAAAGGAAAAATGAAGTTTTTAGAATATAAGGTAGTTCTGTATTGAGACACCACTGTAAATATGTAATTATAAAATAAAATAAAGCCGCTTTATTTTGTTGTGGACTAGTTTTTCCAAAACATCTTCTGCATTTACTGAAGCATCTTTGTGTATGGATAATAAGGCCAATCCATTAAGCCCTTCCTGACCTGAGGCACCCCTGATATAAGATTTCACTCTTCTTAGGGTAGAAATAGGACGCTCGCACGTAGCTGTAGTGGCGGGAGTTGTTGCATCAATCTTTAAAAATTAATGTAAAGTGATGTTCTTGCTCTTTTACGCAAGTTATGAAATATTTTGGTTCCAAGTTTCTTAACTGTATCCTCATTTTTCTCCGCGGAGCTAACTTAACCTTGAAACTTCTCCTATAGCTGTCTGCATCATGACACAAAAATTATTCAGAGTATCTGATGTATCCTTTAATTTTTCTTCGTCAGGGGAAATACAGTACTGAGGGAGTATGTATTACATGGGCTCCAGCAACTTTCTGTGACTAAGGAATCGCTGAATGCAGCTGCTGTAGACAGTAGTCCATAAATGGGATAAGCACAGAAAGCCGGTAATACGTTTCAGGATTCTCTGACGCTCTTGCTTAATTATTCCTATACGTTTGTTTTGGAGCTCATCTGGGCACTCTAATGCTGACTGCATAATCTTGACACAGTTCATCCCCTCAGTAAAAAGTGGATGAAAGATAGCTTCACTCCTCTCTCTCATATCTCTAACTTTGCTCTTAAGATCTTCAGCGTGTTTGAGAAAGTATACAAGATCTTTGGTTTCTAATTGCAAAGATGTCAACAAAGTGCGTGACAAACTGAAATCTTTACTGACAGTAACCACAGCAGCAGAAAAATTGCATCTCTCAATAGCAGATAGCAACGAATGAACCTTGCTTGAAGCTGTTCAGAATCTGAATCAGAATGTCCTTGAATTTTCCTCTTAGGCTTACAGATAATAATGAACATCTCTTTAAACAAAAGGATTTCTTTAAGTGCTCCAGTCATCTAGTTTGACGAAATTTGTTCAGGCTCATTGTTTTTGTCCCTTGGGGAAAAATTTCACTGAGTATAGAAGCCCAACTTTGAAACTGCCCGCCCATAGATGAAGCTCCATCATAACCTTGACCCCTTAAGTGTTTTAATTGCTTCTTATTCCAACTAAGGTTTGTATCAACCAACCAAGGTCTGCTATCAGTCAACTGTTTCTTTTTTAAAAGTCTATAATTTTTAATTGGTGGACGATTAATTGACAAACGGGGGCGTAGACTTCTATACAAAAAGAAGAAAGCACACGCGTGATTTAAATAAATTTTGGAGCCTGAGGTTATAACAGCACCTGGCCTACTTGGCAGCAGCCTGGCAATGTTCCAAATTGCATTTTCACAAAACAAAATTATTGTGTGGAGATTGTCACAGATTGCGTATACATTTATCTACATCAATGAGATTAAAGTTCATAATGAATTTGGTTAGCTTTTAAGACAGTTATGATTTTAATTTTATTTTATAAAATGAATAGATCCTTTAGTTTTTATCCTCATTACAGTAATATTTACAAAGTACATTATCCTTTAGAATTACGAAAGATCGATGAAAACATTGACCCTATAGGACAGATTTCTCAAATTTCGAGAGAGGATGTATCCCCACTATCCCCCTTGGATTTGCTTCTACCTCCTACTGCCCTTGTAAGGTCTATAAGTTATAAAAATTGCCCATTGTTTACGTATAATATTTGTTATTGGGAAGCATGCATAAATTTTAGGTTTTTTTTTTTTTAACCCGAAACGAATTTTATGATGGGGGGTTTTTCACGGGGGAACTTTCTATGGGGAGGGAAGTTTCCAGGGATGAACTTTTCAAAGGAAATTATACACTGGGGGAATTTGTCAGAATTCCTATAGAAAATTCTTTTTACATTTCTTGCTTTCTCTTTTTCTTCTCAATTTTACGCGTGGAGTTGTTAAGGGTAATTATCTTGGGTAAATTTTCACCGAGATTGAATTGTCTAATTAGAGGATATATCCCTGGGGAGGGTATTTGTCCTTGGAGGTAGGGCCAGATTTCCTGGGATTATTTAAAACGATCAGAAATGAATAAAAAGTAAATCTTTTCCAACTGAAAGTGAGGAGCAGCACTAAAACTTAAAACGAACACACATTATGTATATGAAGGGGGTTGCCTCCTCCCCAACACCTTGCTCTTTACACTAAAAATTGAATTTTGTCCCAATTCCTTTAGAACGACTTCTGAAAAAAATATTTTCGTTTAATTGGAACAATGAGAAACTTGTTTTAAAAGCACTTAAAAACTTTAGCGTAAAGATCGAGGTGTTGAAAAGGAGGCAACCCCCTTCATATACGTAATACTTTCTGTTTGTTTTAAGTCTTAATGCTGCTCCTTACTTTCAATTGAAAAAAACTTGTTTTTTTATATTTAATTCTCTCCAAAGCTGGTTGGGTTAGCCGTATTTCCTTCTCTGTTCTATTTTTCGTGCTTGTAGAAACTTAAATTTTGCGTGGATATGCTCTATGGATTCTAAAACTCCCACCATCGTTTACTTATTAAATAGTTAGTTAGTAATCAGTTTTTAATTATTTAACTATCATTGACTGTATTTACTATATTGATATTAAAAATTAATATTTTTATTGTTAATAATAAAATTATTTACACTTTATATTTATTCATTAGATCAGTAATAGTAGCATATATTGGTATACATTAATAATTACGCTATATTATCAGTATCAATTATTAAATATTGACTTAAAATAATGCTTTATAAATTTGCTTTATTTGTGCTTAAACTTGAAATATGAAACATTATCCTAGGATATGAAAGAAAGTTGGGTCCTTTGTAGATGTGGGCTCTGCTTTTTGGGCCATTCTCATGGGTCATGCTGAAAAGTAAAAAAAGCATCTAGGATCACTTTTTTGGTGGGCTGACTTGTGAAAAAAAAAGAGAAAAAAACCTGTATTTTCAGCTACTTATTTTTTCAACCCTTTGAAAAATCACTTTTCCTTTGCTTTATTATCCCATTAAATTCACTCTCTAGTGAAATTACGAAAAGATGAGATGCAACTTTTAATTCTTGGCACAAGGGTTTCTAAAGATGAATTAAAATATGAAAAAAGAGGTTAATTCTAATTTCTATATTTTAATTTACCAGATATTAAAACGATGCTCTGTAGAAGCGAGTAGTATCTTGTATGCTTTATTCATTTAATTATTAATGATAATCCCGATTTATTAATAAATCTTGGGTAATTACGCACCAGAATGAACTAGTGTTGACAGCTTTCAAAGAAGAATGCTTTCTAATATCCAGTCTTAATGAATGCTAAAAAACTTTACAAAAGTACAGAAAAGAAAGTTCATTTCGAAAACCGAAGACGAGTATGTAAGTCTTAATATTTCGATGATGAAACCCTGCTTTTTAACAAAGGGGCGTGGTAGGGGGCGTTCCTAACCGTGCTGTAACTTTAGAACTTATTCAACTCCAATTTGTCAGAACGGTTTCCTAAACTTTTACTTTTCAGTAATGAGCTGAAGTTTTAACAGTGTCAAGGGGGTAAACATAAGAAGATGAATATTTTGTAGATTAGTTAGTAGATAAATTATTAGTCTGCATAGTAGAATATTAGGGATTACAGTAGAAATTTCTAAAGGGGAAGCGGCCAAGAGTACAAAAACGTTTTGGGGATCTGGGGGAGGGGGCTCTGCCTCTTTACTTATCTTAACTACTCAATTAAATGATTGATAATATTCTTTAATATTTTCGTCTAGTTCTCTTTAGCCTTAAAAAAGAACTTGTTGAAATGGTAATGATTCAATTAATAATTGATATGTACACTTGCTTATTCCCCCCTCTCATATTTTGTCGCGAAGGTTTAATTGCCGCCAACCTTCATTTGATTTTCTTTGGCTGTGAAAAAGTAGCCATTATTGGCTGTAAGTAAAGTAAGTAAAGAATAGGATATTTTTTTATTATATCATTCAGGAAAAGTTAGAGTTACGGACCCAGTAAAAAAAATAATAATAATAAAAAAATAGATAAGTTTCTGATCGGCCGAGCAGTGACTGATTTGCTCAAAACTATTGGCTGTCCTCTGGACCGTTTTATCTCTAAATCTCGCACCCCTCCAACGAAATATGATGTTTAGCTCCATCACTGCCCTCTCTCTCTTTGGGCAAAAGAAGAAAAACTTTTCCATTGCATAAAGGAAAAAGGCAGAATGTGTAGTTAAACTTAGAAGATATTTTTCCCCTTTCATCTTTCTGAAAACTATTTTCTATCCCTTTCAATTGTAGTAAAATCGCTTCATTTCAATTGCTTCTTAGAATTGCCTCTACGGAGAGAACGTTCTGGGAAGAGTAATTTACAATTGTTGACCAAAGAGATAATATTAAATTTTGTAATTGAAATCTAACGGTTGCTGAGTGAACATCTGATTTTGACTTGAAGTTGAATTAGCATTTCAAAGATTTCCCCAATATCAGTTTCCTGTTTAGGGAAAAGGACAAATGATTGGTTTAGGGTTTATACAAAATATAATTCAATGAAATTTACTTTCTTATCCCTGATTTTGACAGGCCTAAAAGATAGCTATATTTTTCAGATTCTTTGGAATGGACAATGACGAAAACAGATCCGCGTTTCTAAAATTTATTGCTTCACAAGGTTTGACTGAAAAATTCAATTATTATTCCAGTCCCAGACTGGCATTCCTTATATACTACAAAATAGTCGCTCACATTAAATTTTCTTAATCCTATTATAGTAACCAAGGGATAATCCGTAAGATAATCCAAGAGCGATTAATCCATAGGAATTTATTGATGGACAGATGAACATTTTTTTTGGATGGGAGGGGGGGGGGGTCAAATTCAGAAATTCGGATAGATTTGAATTACACAGAAACTATATGAAATTATACTATATATGAAATTATAATTTCATATAGGAAACTATATGAAATTATATGAATTATACTGAATTATAGTATAATTAAATTAGACTATATGAATTGTACTGGCCCCTCGTCGAATGACACGAGGGGCCATCGTGTCATTTGCCCAGTTCTTAAAACTATTTGTGTTTCGAGCATTAAATTTCTTTTTCCCAACAACACAACAAAAATATCTATTACAGGGTTATTCAAGGTTACACTACCATCCCCTCAAATTCCCTAAACAACTCATGTTTCATTTCCTTTTTGTTAAAAGCGAGATATATTTTGAACCGTGTGGTATTCATCGGAGGCAATGCTATAGCGTTGCCCATAGTAAAGCCCATACGGGTCCAGTGTTTTATTATTATTTTTCCCCAGATGCACTTCATATGGAAGGGGTTGTCACATAAGCCTCGAAGGGGGCTCTTTCGATTGGAAATTGGAAATCCTAGTGCTCTTTTTAATGATTCAAAAGTAATCGGAGGGCATCTAGCCCCCCTCCCCTACGTTCTTTTTTTACCAAACACATCGATAAAAATTTTGAGATAGTTGTTTTGTTAAAAATAGTTCAAAGATCATATAACAAAAATTCCGATGTCGACACAACCCCTCAGGGTCCGGGGGCAGGCGTTGTAAGTTATGCCCTGAAGGCATATATGGTGCTTATGGAAGAGAATCTCGTATAACCTTCAGAGAGGGCTCATTTGATTGGAAATTGAAAGTTTTAGTTCACTTTTTAAGAGTCAAAAGAGATCGGAGGACAACTAGCCCTCTCCCTCCATGCCCTTTTTTCCTCAAACCCGTCCGATAAGAGCTTTGAGAAAGCGATTTTTTTTAAATATTTCAAAGATCATATAACAAAATTCCGGGGTTAACACCAGCCCCGGGGTAGGTGTTGGAATTTATGCCCTGGGGCCATATATGGTTCTTGGGGGCGTATATGGGTAAACTTTAGAGAGGTTTCATTTGATCGAAAATTGAAATTTCTAGTTCACTTTTTTAGATTCAAAAGAAATTTGAGGGCAATTAGCCCTCCCTGCCACCCTCCCCCCCGCGATAAATTTTTTTAGATAGTTTTTTTTGTTAAAAATAGCTCAAAGGTCAGAAAAAGAAAAACTCCTGTACTAGAGCAGCCCCTCAAGGCCCGGGGGCAGGCTTTGTATGTTCTACTCTGGGGGCATATATGGTTTTTATGGAAGGGAAGCTCGAGCATACTTCGGAGAGGGCTCATTTAATTGGAAATTGAAAATTCTAGTTCACTTTTTAAGAGTCAAAAGAGATCGGAGGGCAACTAGCCGCTCCCACTCTAAACCCTATTTTTCTCAAACCCATCCGATAAGAACTTTGAGATAGCCATTAAAAAAAATAGTTCAAAGATCATATTACGAAAACCCTGGGGTCGACATAATCCCTCAGGGCCGGAGGGTAGACGTTGTAAGCTATGCCCTGGGGTATATATGGTTATTATGGAAGGGATGCTTGTATAAACTTCAGAGAGGGCTCATTTGATTGAAAATTGAAAGTTCTAGTTCATTTTTTAAGAGTCAAAAGATATCAGAGGGCAGCTAGCCCCCCACAGCCCTGTTTACCCAAATGCATCCAATATAATTTGGGATAGCATTATTTTAGATAGTTCAAAGGTAAGATAACAAAAACTCTGGTGTCGACACAATTCCTCAGGGCCCGGGGGAAGCAGTTGTGAGTCATGCCCATGGGGCATACGAAAGGGATGCTCCTATATAAACTTCAGAGAGGACTCATTTGATTGGAAACGGAAAGTTCTAGTTCAGTTTTTAAGAGTCAAAAGAGATCCGAGAGCAACTAGCCCTTCCACGCCCTTCCCCCCCAAAAAAAAACCATGCAATAAAAATTTTAAGACAGTGATTTTTTTTTTAAAATGGTTCAAACATCACATAGAAAAAAAACTTCGAGGTTGACACATTCTCCTGGAGCCCGGGCCCGGGGGCAGGTGTTGTAAGTTACGCTCTAGGGGCATATATGGTTCTTATGGAATGGATGCTCGTATGAACTTCGAAAAAAGCTCCTTTGGTTGGAATTTGAAAGTTCTAGTTCAGTTTTTAAGAGTCAAAACAGATCAGAGGGCAGATAGTTTCCTCAATCCCCTTTTTCCTCAAATGCATCCGATAAAAATGAAAAATGTTGAGGTAGCCATTTTTTTTAAATAGTTCAATGTTCGTATGAACTTCGAAGAAAGCTCATTTGGTTGGAATTTGAAAATTCTAGTTCAGTTTTTAAGAGTCAAAACAGATCAGAGGGCAGCTAGCCCCCCCCAAGCCGCCTTTTCCTCAAAACCACCCGATAAAAGGCTGAGGTAGTCATTTTTTAAAAAATAGTTCAAGGGTCAGATAAAAAAAAAACTCTGGTATCGACACAACCCCCAGGGCCCGGGGGTAGGTGCTATAAGTTATGCCATGGGGGCATATAGGGTTGTTATGGAGAGGATGCTCGTATAAACTTCACAGAGGGCTCATTTGATTGGAAATTGGAAGTTCTAGTTCATTTTTTAAGAGTAAAAAGAGATCCGATGGCAACCAGTCCCCCTCCAAACCCTTTTCCCCCCAAACCCGTCAAATAAAAATTTTGAGATAGCTATTTCGTTAAAAATAGTTCAAAGATCAGATAAAAAAAAACTCTGCTGTCGATACAACCCCCCTCAGCCTGGAAGCAGGCGCTGTATGTTATGCTCTGGGGTATATAGGGTTCTTATGGAAGGGATGCTCGTATAAACTTCAGAGAGGGCCATTTGAATGGAAATTGAAACTTCTGGTTCACTTTTAAGAGTCAAAAGGCATCGGAGGGCAAATAATCCCCGCACGCCCTTTCCCCACAACCCATGCGATACAAATTTTGAGAAAGCCATGTTTTTATGATAGTTCAAAGGTCAGATAACAAAAACTTTTGTGTTGACACAATACCCTAGGGCCCAGAAGCAGGCGTTGTAAGGTATGTCCATGAGGCATATACGGTTTTTATGAAAAGGATGCTCGTATAAATTCCAGGAAGGGCTCATTTGATTGGAAACTTAAAGCTCTAGTTCACTTTTTAAGAGTCAAAAGAGATCCGAGGACAACAAGCCCCTCCATGCCAATTTTCTCCAAACTCGTTTACTAAAAAATTCGAGATACTCATTTTGTTAAAAAAAATTCAAAGGTCGGATAGGAAAAACTCCGGTGTTGACAGAGCCCCAGGGACGGAGGGCAAACCTTGTAAGTTATTCTCTGGGGCATATATGGTATATTTGGAAGGGATTCTGTATAAACTTTGGAGAGGGGTCATTTGATTGGAAATTGAAGTTCTAGTTCATTTTTTAAGTGTCAAAATAAATCCGAGGGCATTTAACCCCTGAGCCCTTTTTTCCCCAAGCCTATCCCATACAAATTTTGAGATAGGTATTTTTTTTTTTAATGATTTAAACATCATATAGCAAAAGCGTTGGGGTCGACACAACCTCCCGGAGCCCGGGGAAGTATTTTAAGTTATGACCCGGAAGCGTATAAGTTTTTCTTATGTAAGGGGTGGTTGTATAAACTTCGATTTGATAAGAAACTGAAAGTTCTAGATCACTTTCACTGAATGCTGGGATTCAGTGATATACGTGGCAACTTCGATTTACGGTGAAAGGGCTGTAAGTGGTACAAATTCCTTTTTGTTACATTGATACTTTCTTTACATTGATACTTTGTTAACTTTGATCCTTTCTTTACTTTGATATTGTTACTTTGATACTATTTTTGATACTCTGATGAAAGTTTGATGTTGAAAAAAAGTCTTATTTTGAAATAAGTAGTTTTTTTTAATAGCTTGAAACTTTTTGCAATCAAAAAACGAACAAAAATTAATTTAAAAAAAAACTTTCCAAAAGTTTTTCCCCCAATTCTTTCTGAAAGAACTGGGGTTATGTACTTTTAATGGTGTCTTCGCTACAAATAAGAATATGACTACTGCCCATTCCCAACGTTAAAAGTATCATTTTCTTACTTAAATAGCCAATTCTCTTACTTAGAATTATCATTCCCTTACTTAGAATTATCATTCTCTTTCTTAAGTGGCTACAAAGTTCTGCAAAATTAGTTTAACTTTTTTTTATCATAATAATTGGGAGAACAGAATTCAAAAACAAGTGAGAATTAGATTAAGGATTGGTTGTTAGACCGCAGCCGTCTTCAGGGGGTAGGGGTTATGTGCTTCTAATGAATGGTGTCTTCATTATAAACAAGAGTAACGCTACTGCCTGTTTCCCTAACGGTAAAAGTATCATTCTCTTATTTTAAGTGGCTACAAGGTTCGGCAAAATTTGTTTGCCTTTTTATGGCACTTGGTATTAACCAAGTGACATATAGCAATCGCAAATTCTGTCGGTCTCTCTGTCGGTCTGTCTGTCGGTCCCGGTTTTGCTACTTTAGGCACTTCCAGGTAAGCTAGGACGATGGAATTTGGCAGGCGTATCAGAGCCAGACCAGATTAAATTATAAATAGTCGTTTTGCCGATTTGAACATCTGGGGGGGAGTGGGGGCCGGTTAATTCGGAAAAATTGAAAAAATGAAGTATTTTTAACTTACGAACGGTTGATCAGATCTTAATGAAATTTAATGTTTGGAAGGATATCGTGTCTCAGAGCTCTTATTTTAAATCCTGACCGGATCTGGTGACATTGGGGGGGGGGGGTGTTGGGAGGGGGAAACCTAAAATCTTGGAAAACACATAGGAAGGATCGGGATAAAACTTGGTGGGAAAAACAAGCACAAGTCCTAGATACATGATTGACATAACCAGAACCGATCCGCTCTTTTTGGGGTAGTTGGGGGGGGGAGGGTTAATTCTGAAAAATTAGAAAAAACGAGGTATTTTTAATTTACGAACGGGTGATCGGATCTCAGTGAAATTTGATATTTAGAAGGATAGTGTGGTTTCAAAGCTCTTATTTTAAATCTTGGCCGGATCTGGTGAGATTGGGGAGAGTTTGGGGGGGGAGCCTAAAATCATGGAAAACGCTTAGAGTGGAGGGATCGGGATGAAACTTGGTGAGAAAAATAAGCATAAGTCTTAGATACGTGATTGACATAATTGGAACAGATCTGCGCTATTTGGGGGAATTAGAAAAAATTAGAAAAAATGACGTATTTTAACTTACGAAGGAGTGATCGGATCTTCATGAAACTGCGTATTTAGAAGGACCTCGTAACTCAGATCTCTTATTTCAAATCTCAATCGGATCCAGCGTCATTGGGGGGGGGGTTGGAAATCTTAGAAAACACTTAAAGCGGAGAGATCAGGATGAAACTGGTTGGGAAGAATAAAACAAGTCTATGATACGTGACTGACATAACCGGACTGGATCCACTCTCTTTGGTGGAGTTTTTTTTTTTTTTTGGGGGGGGGGGTAACTCGGAAAAATGAGACATTTGTAACTTACGAACAGGTGATCAGATCTTAATGAAATTTGGTATTTAGAAGAATCTTGTGCTTCAAAGCTCTTATTTTAAATTCCAACCAGATCCTGTAAAATTGGGGGGAGTTGGAGGGGGAAACCGGAATTCTTGGAAAACGTGAAATTTGGGGTATTTTTGTCTTACGAATAAATGATCGGATCTTAATGGAACTTGATACATAGAAGGATCTCATGTCTCAGATGCTCCATTTTTGACTCGAATTGGATCCGGGGACATAAGGGGTAGGAGGAGGGAAACAAAAATCTTGGAAAACACCAAGAGTGGAGAGATCGGGATGAAACTTGATGGGAAGAATAAGCACAAGTTCTAGATACGCGTTTGACATAATTGGATCGGATCCGTTCTCTTTGAAGGAGCTGGGGGAGGGGGGGGGGGTTATTTAGAAAAATTGGAAATATTGAGGTATTTTTAACTTAAGAATGGGTGCCCGCATCTTAATGAAATTTTATATTTAGAAGGAATTTATGTCTCAAAGCTCCTATTTCAAATCCCGACCAGATCTGTTGACATTGGGGGGAGTTGGAGGGGGAAATCGGAAATCTTGGAAAACACTTAGAGTGGAGGAATCGGGATGAAGCTTGGTAGATAGAAAAAGCAAATGTCGTAGATACGTGATCGACGTAACCGTTCTGGATTCGCTCTCTTTGGGGGAGTTGCACAAATAGACTTGATAAAGTCGTTTTCCCAGATTTGACCATCTGGGGGGGGGGCTAAAGGGAGAGGAAAAATTAGAAAAAATGAGGTATTTATAACTTACGAGTGGGTGATCGGATCTTAATGAATTTTGATACTTAGATGGACATCGTGACTCAGAGCTCTTATTTTAAATCCCGACCGGCATTAAGCCTCCGATGTTCCTTTTAAATCAATCTATTGATTCTTAGAATTTTGTTAGAACTCATACCATATGAGCTCTTGGCTCTTAGCTCTTCTGACCTCGTCACAAGTGCCATATGAGCTCTTAGCTCTTGTTTTTATTGTAATGATTCAGAGAAAAGAATTAAAACACAAGTGAGAAATGGATTAAGGATTGGGTGTTAGACTGCGGTCATTTACAGGGAGTAAGGTTGTGTACTTCAACTGAATGGTGTCTTCACTACAAACAAGAGTATGGTTACTGTCAGTTTTTCTAGCGGTAAAAGCAAAAGTAAAGTAAAAAGTAAACTGCTTATTTGGCGCTTTATTAAAAGGAAATATATTACAAATATTTTCTTTTGTTCTTATTACAACACTGGAAATAAAATAAAACTTACAGTGAAACCATAATGAAATAATGAATAATGAAAGCCCTGCGGCTTTCATTATTCCCAAAGTTTTTGGAATTCCCCCGAAAATCTTGAAAAAACGGAGTAATAAAACACCAGGGCCTAAAGGCATCAAAGCTTTAAATCCGGCCTGGGTGACACAAAACTTGAGCTGAGTACCTTTCAGCGATTAATATTACTATATATCCAATATTCAGTTTAATTTCTTAGTTCTTACCAAAACTGTCAAACCCGAATTCTGGAAAACTTGAAACTTTGGCCATCAAAAAAGAACAAAAAAAAAATAAAAAAAAAATTCGCTAAAGAAGTTTTCTAAAGAAAGGTAAAGGCCATATTAAACTCGAGATCAGAAGAAACATAAACGTACAATAGCTCAAACTAAAAAACAACCAGAAACTACAATTAAAGAATAAGTGAATCCAAAAACGAATAGAAATTATATAAACAATCATATAAAAAACATACAACAGCTGCTAATATAAATGAATAAATCAATCTCAAAATGAGTAAAATTTAAGTTGAATAAGTAAATCAAGCTTAAAATGAACAAGAATATTTTGCTATTGAGGCATAAATGAAGCCTAAAACGAACAGAAATTAAATAAGCAATCAAAGCAAACAAACAAACAATAGTTACTAATAAAATGAGTAAATGAATCTTAAAATGAGCGAAACTTCAATTAAATATGCAAATCCAGCTTGAAACGAACAAAAATCTCTACAAAGAAGATTTTGGGTTTTGCCCCTTCTTTCACTGTAAAAGTCTAAAACCTACTGCATCCTTGGCGCTTTACTGAAAACGAATTATATTACAAATATTTTCTTTTGTACTTACTACAACATTGAAAATAAACAAAAAAAGAGTAAATTAAATTTAAACTGATGAGCTTTCAGCAATTAACATCATTATGCCAAATACTTAGTATAATTTTATTAGTTTTTTTCAAGACTGTTCTAGACAAATATAGCTTCACAACAAACAAGAGTTTGGATAATGCCCTCTTCTCTAACTGTAAAAGTTTAAAGCCTACTACTTCAGTGGGGCTTCACTGAAAACAAAATGTATTATAAATATTTTCTTTTCCAGTTATTTTAGCAACAAAAATGAAAATAAAATTACAGTGAAATAAAATCTTGAACTGACGATCTTTCAAAAATTAACAACATTATATATCAAAAATTCAGTTTGATTTTATATGTACTTTTTAAGACTGTTCAAGACGCATATAGTTTTCAGTTCATTTCAAGCCGGATTTGTATATTCAATTTATGCTTTACTCGTTTTAAGGTTTATTTACTCATTTATATCAGTAACTATTGTTTGTTTGTTTGCTACGATTGTTTATTTAATTTCTTCTCGTTATGGTTTCATTTATGCCTCAGTAGAAAAATATTTTTGTTCGTTTTACGCTTGATTTGCATATTCAACTTAAGCTTTACTCGTTTTGATATTTATTTATTCGTTTATATTAGTACCTGTTGTATGTTTTTTTACTGTGATTGTTTATTTAATTTATGTTCGTTTCGGGTTTCACTTGTTCTTTAATTGTAGTTTCTGGCTGTTTTCAGTTTGAGCTACTGTAGGTTTACGTTTCTTCTGATCTTACGTTTAATATGGCCTTTTTTTTTAGAAGACTTCTTTTTCGGAAAGTATGTTTTTAATTAGATTTTCGAAACATCGACAAAAAAAAGAAAGAAAATCACCATAATAATCAAGATCGCTGGAAAGACCCACTGAAGGTAAACTGATTGTTTTAAGTTTTAAGTTTAAATTATTACGACTTCATATCTGCTCACATAAATAAATAAATGAATTGGTCATTTATTGAAAAGATTTATTTCTTTTTTGTTGTCTTAAAAAATAAAACTAAAATAAAATATCACGAATCAATAACCCAAGATTTATTTTGTGTCAGGTTCATTTTGTACAAAAACCTTGATAGAGGTGTTACATTTTGTGAACATTGAAAGTAGTTCAGTACAAAAAAAGAAAATAAAAATCAAAAAGTTCTTAGTAACGATCTATAAGTAAGGAGCGATGCAGCTCAATAGTAACCGAAACTGTAAGAAACATAGTCTTGGTAACAATATATAGATCAAAAGCATCATATTTTGATGCTTATTCAAAATATATATAATCCATGGCTTAATGTTACCCATCAAAAGTTACCAGAAAATTTGTCTAGTTTTTCAAAGGGGGGGGGGCAACCATAAGAAATCAAGTAGTCTTAATGAAAATCATACCATGATATTCAGAATACTAGACGACCCAACTGTAGAGATTTCAAGCTCTTATATACAAAAATGTGACATTTTGATTTTGATTTTTTTGCCAGAAGCAAGATCACGGATGCGTGTTTTTTTTCCAGGGGTAATTGCATCGAGCAGTGATCCTAGAAGAGCAAGAGAGGGCTCATTTAATCGGAAACCAAAAGTTCAAGTGCCCTTTTTAAGTGACCAAAAATATTGAAAGGCAGCTAGACTCCCTCCCACCGCCGTTTTTACCGAAAATTGTCCGATCAACATTTTGAGGTAGCCATTTTCTTCAACATGGTCGAAGAGATCTAATAACTGTGTCTTTGAGGATGACTTTATCCCCCTCATCCCCCGGGGAAAGGACTGCAAGTTATGAACTTTGCCCATTGCTTACATATAGTATTGGCTATTGGGAAGTATAAATATGTTATCAAGGCTAGGGGGATTTTATGGTGGGTGTGCTTACGTGGGAGGATTTTTCAATAGAGGGGTTTTCGTGGGGGAAGGGAATTTTCCATGGGAGGGGGAGCTTGATTCCCCAGCATTAATTAAAAACTATAAGAAGTTAAATAAAAAAACAAGTTTTTTTCAACTGAAAGCAAGGAGCAATATTACAACTTAAAACGAACAGAAATTATTACTTATATGAGGGGGTTGCTCCCTCCTCAGTACCTCTTTCTTTACCATTAAGTGTTTTTGAATTTGTAAAAAGCTTATTATTCTAATTAAACGGTCATTGTGTACTAGGAGTCATTCTTAAATAACTGGAACAAAAAGTCAAACTTCAGCGTAAAGAGCAACCCCTTCATATACGTAATAGTTTGTTTTAATCTGTCTGTTTTAAGTTTTGATGTTGCTCCTTAATTTCGGTTGACAAAACTTGTTTTTTTTTTCATTATTTAATCGCGCTAAGAAATGATACAAACAGCTTTTCATGTCAAGATTTATTGTTCTTGTTAAGTTCCATTGGTCCAGTCTACTTACCCTGACAGTTTTACGCCCATCTGAAACACAATACTTGGTCAATTTTTTAGCTTCACGAGTAGATACAGTGCATTTTTTTGCTTAGAAAATGATTTTCCCTCTAAGGTTTGTTCGGCTCAGTATACATGACCAGTAGGCTGCTAGCCGATTAGAGAATGAGCAAATTTGGGTGTATATAGGGTGATCACGAAAAGTAAAACAATTTTTATGGCACTTGGTATCTACCAAGTGACATACAGCGATCGCAAATTCTGTCGGTCTGTCGGTCCCAGTTTTACTACTTTAGGCACTTCCAGGTAAGCTAGGACGATGAAATTTGGCAGGCGTATCAGAGACAGGACAAGATTAAATTAGAAATTGTTGTTTCCCCGATTCGACCATCTGGGGGGGAGTGGGGGCGGCTAAATTGGAAAAATTAGAAAAAATGAGGTATTTTTAAATTACGAAGGAGTGATTGGATCTTAATGAAATTTGATGTTTCGAAGGATACGGTGTCTCAGAGCTCTTATTTTAAATCCCGCACGGATCTGGTGATAATGGGGGGGGGGGGGAGTTAGGGGGGAACCTAAAATCTTGGAAAATACTTTTCCAAGGATCGGGATGAAACTTGGTGGGAAACATAAGCATGAGTCCTAGGTACGTGATTGACATAACTGGAACGGATCCGCTCTCTTTGGGGTAGTGGGGGGGGGGTAATTCTGAAATATTAGAAAAAAAGAGGTATTTTTAACTTGCGAACGGGTGATCGGATTTCAATGAAATTTGATATTTAGAAGGATATTGTGGTCTCAAAGCTCTTATTTTAAATCCCGAACGGATCTGATGACATTGGGGGGAATTTGGGGGGGGGGGGTTAAAATCTTGGAGAATGCTTAGAGGGGAGGGATCGGGATGAAACTAGGTGGGGGAAATAAGCAGAAGTCCTAGATACGTGATCGACATAATCGGAACAGATCCGCTCTATTTGGGGGAGTTGGGGGGAAGGTGAATTCTGAAAAATTAGAAAAATGACGTATTTTTAACTTACGAAGGAGTGATCGGATCTTCATGAAACTCCATATTTAGAAGGACTTCGTAACTCAGAACTCTTATTTTAAATTTCAACCGGATCCAGCGTCATTAAGGGGGAGGGGGCAAAAATCTTAGACCGGATCCGCTCTCTTTGGTGGAGTTAGGGGGGGGGGAATAATTTGGAAAAATTAGAAAAAATGAGGTATTTGTAATTTACGAACGGGTGATCAGATCTTAATAAAATTTGACATTTAGAAGGATCTTATGCTTTAGGGCTCTTATTTTAAATTCTGATTAGATCCTGTGAAATTGGGGGGATTTGGAGGGGGAAACCAAAATTCTTGGAAAACATGAAAATTGGGGTATCTTTATCTTACGAATAGGTGATCGGATCTTAATGAAACATGATATATAGAAGGATCTTATGTCTCAGATGCTCCATTTTTGACTCGAATTGAATTCGGGACATAGGGGGCTGGAGGGGGGAAACATTAAATCTTGGAAAACGCTTAGAGTAGAGAGATCGAGATGAAACTTGATGGGAAGAATAAGCACAAGTTCTAAATACGTGATTGACATAATTGGAACGGATCCGTTCTCTTTGGAGGAGCTGGGGGGTGTTAATTTGAAAAGATTAGAAAAAACTAGGCATTTCTAACTTAAGAAGGGTTGACTGGATCTAAATCCGGTCAACTCATGTCTCAGAGGCTCTAATTTCAAACCCCGACTAGATCTGTTGACACGTGGGGGGTGTCGGAGGGGGGAATCGGAAATCTTGGAAAACACTTAGAGTGAAGGAATCGGGATGAAACTTGATGGGAAGAATAAACAGAAGTTCTAGATACGTGATTGACTTGGGTGAAGTGACTCGAATTGGATTCGGGGACATATGGGTTGGAGGGGGAAATCGGAAATCTTGGAAAACGCTTAGAGTGGAGGAATCGGGATGAAACTTGATTGGAAGAATAAACACAAGTTCTAGATACTTGATTGAATTAATTGGAACGGATCCGTTCACTTTGGAGGAGCATGGGGGTGTTAATTCGGAAAAATTAGAAAAATTGAGGTATTTTTAACTTAAGAACGGGTGACCGGATCTTAATGAAATTTGATATTTAGAAGGATATTATGTATCAGAGCTCTTATTTCAAATCCCGAGCAGATCTGTTGACATTGGGAGGAGTTGGAGGGGGAAAATTGGAAATCTTGGAAAACGCTTAGAGTGGAGGAATCGGGATGAAGCTTGGTGGGTAGAATAAGCAAATGTCGTAGATACGTGATTGATGTAACCGGAGAGAAAGATGGGTTTATTAATATAAATAACAAAACAAAACAAGCAAATGGCCCGAAGCAAAGCTTGTTTGGGCTTACAACCCCAATACACATACAAATAAAACAATACGAAAAAGAAGAAAAAGTAAAAAGAAAAGAAAAGGAAAAGAAAAAAGAAAGAAAGAAGAAGAAGAAAAATCAATTACCCTGTATTTCAATCGAAACGGATTTACACTTCAAAAAAGACAAAACAAAAAGAAACTAAAACCACTTTACCAGTATCGCCAAAATCAAAACCAACATCATGGCTCCACTTGAGGTCCACTCAACTATCAAAACCATAAATATTAAGGCAAAATAGCTTTAATTCCCGCCGAAATTCAAGAAAACTATCCATGTTTCTCAAAGTCGTAGCTAAACAATTCCATGCACGGGGTCCTAGATGCCGAATAGAGAATTGAGATCTACGGGTAATAGTAAGCGGACGACGAATTATATCGGACTGTCTCGTAGAATGTGTATGAATATCACTTCCTAATTCAAACATACTTTTAAAACATATTGGTAAACAATTTTGAAAATATTTATATATAAACAGGCTTCGATAAAAAATAATAAGTCCGGCTAAAGGCAAGATTTTGCACTCTATATACCTCTTTTGTACCGAGTCTTTAAAACCTACACCACATAACACTCGAAGCGCTTTATTCTGCAAAACTCGAACACGATCGAGATGAGAAGGAAATGTACTACCCCAAACATTGCAACAATATAGCAGATAAGGATGAATTAAGGAATAATACATTGTTCTTAAAATATCTCTTGGGAAAATATACTGAAACTTTTTTTAAATGCCAACATTCCTAGCGAGTTTAAGACTAATATAATCTATATGTTCTCTAAAGCTGAGACATTCATCAATTAAAACTCCTAGATATTTTGTACAATTCATTCTTAAAATACCCATATCAGCAATATTAAATCTGTCTATCCAAGGGTAATAATTTGAGCTCCTACCGTACAATAAAAAGCAAGATTTACTATATTTCAAATTTAACTTATTAAGCTTCATCCAATTTTGTACAAACTCCAGACAAGAACTAATACGACTCAACAGCTGAATTCCTGTTCGTGCAGCCACAGTTATATGAGTGTCATCCGCAAAGTTGGGAACAATTACTTTTTCCCCGTCACATCCAATGTCAAGATCATACGAAATCATATTAAAAGCTCTACATAAATAATTTATAAAAATTAGAAATAACAGGGGACCAAGAACAGATCCTTGAGGTACTCCAAATTTAACACTACTGACTGAAGAAACATTATCTCCTAGTTGTACATATTGAGTTCTTTCTTTTAAAAACGAGGACAGTAATTCAAGAAATGGTCCTCTAAAACCGTAATTTTCTAATTTGGCAATGAGTATAAAATGGTCAATGCAGTCAAAAGCTTTTACAATATCAAGAAAAACAGAAGCGACTTTCATACCATTATCCAACCGTACTGGATTCACTCCCTTCGGGGGAGTTAGGGGGTGGGGCTCAGTGCTTTGGCGAGTTTGGTGTTTCTGGATGTGCTAGGACGATGAAAATGGGTAGGCATGTCAGGGAGCTGCACAAATTGACTTGATAAAGTCTTTTTCCCTGATTCGACCATCTGGGCAGCTGAAGGGAGAGGAAAAATTAGAAAAAATGAGGTATTTATAACTTACGAGTGGGTGATCGGATCTTAATGAAT
Organism: Artemia franciscana; assembly: GCF_032884065.1. Classification (NCBI taxonomy): domain Eukaryota; kingdom Metazoa; phylum Arthropoda; class Branchiopoda; order Anostraca; family Artemiidae; genus Artemia; species Artemia franciscana. The sequence continues at coordinate 12,265,949 of NC_088868.1, forward strand.
TTTGATATTTAGAAGGACATCGTAACTCAGAGCTCTTATTTTAAATCCCGACCGGCATTAAGCCTCTGATTTTCCTTCTAAATCAGTCTATCGATTCTTAGAAATTATTAAATTGTTGGGGCTAACAGTCACAACATTTAATCACTTTACTGTGCATAATCTTTGCAATTAGAAAATTTTTCCTTTCTTTTAGGGTTCTGGCATTATTAAAAGCGTATGCTCTCTTTTTAGCATCTGAAAACAACTAACTTGGAAAATTTGAAAAAAAAACTGATTTTAACTTACTTAAAAAAAGTTACTTACTGATTTTAGTACTTACTAAATAAAAAGAATTTTCTTTTTATGCTGATTTCAAGTATTTACAACTCATTAAATTTAATGCTACCCGTCAAAAGCCACGAGCCTTAGAAAATTTGACAGATTGTTCAAAAGGGGGAAAAATCCCAAAAAAGCTAGGGATCTTAATGAAAATCCCACCGCTAGTTTGGGAATATCAGGGAGAACTACAATGGAGGTTTCAAGCTCCTTTCTACAAAAATGTAGAATTTCGTTGTTTTTTTTTTCCAAATGTAAGATCACAGAGGCAAGCTTTTTTTTTGTTCTTCGCTGGTTTGATCGTATCGAAAATGGTCCTAAAAAACAAGGAGAGGGCTTGTTCAAGCAGAAATTAAAATTCCTAGTGTCCTTTTTAAGTAAACAAAAACATTATGCCACAGGAAGGTGGCGTTTTCTGCCATTTTGTGGTACCAAATTATTTTTGTGTCCCAACGAAGACTAAATTGCTATCGATTGAAAGTTTTGAGATAACCAATCGACTCAAAAACGTCAAAAAACGTATATTGATCCAGGGGCGGATCTAGCGCAAAATCTAGGGGTGGTGGGGGGGGCAATGTGATGATGGTGCCAATTAGCAAAGTATTGGGGTGGGTAATAAGACGAGGGCGCCAATAATTGACCAAATTGACCATTTTTTTTAAAGTGAGCAAAAAAAAACAAACAAAAAAAAAACAAGAAATGAGGGCAAATGAAAAATATCTGGGTTTGGGGTTCTGTCGGCCCCCTGGATCCACTAGTGGGCCTAACCAAAATATGATGTGGGTCTTGGGATTTAATACTTTATGTTAATAAAGGACAGAACTTTTTACAATCATCGTGCATCATGTAAGGGAGCTAGAGCAAAATCTAGGGGGCGGACAATGTGACAAGATATATCGACATTCAGGCTTAATCAAAATAAAGGGCGTTCGGAGATTAAATTCTACTTCCCTCCTACCTAAACCATCTTCTATATTTACTTCAGTTCTAACGGAAAGTTAGAAAATTTTGGGTTTAAAAATCTTCTTTTTAAGGCTTCAGGCAGCCCTCTCCTCCTTTAAAACGACCCACCGATTCTCCTTTATAATAGCTGATGCGAAATTATGCCTCAAAGCACATATTTCTAATAAAAATAAGCTGAATTAACATAGTTAAATCAAGCTTTAAAATAAGTGTATATATTAACCGTTTATTTTCAAACAGTTCGTGGTAACGAACTGTAGTAAGGAGCGACCCGGCTCAATAGTAAACGAAACTCTAAAAAACAAAGATATATCAAAAGAATTAGATTTTATGCTGATTTTAAATATATAAATTTCATAAAATTTAGTCTTTTTCATCAAAAGTTACGAGCCTGAGAAAATTTGCCTTATTTTGGAAAATAGGGGAAAACACCCCCTATAAGTCATAGAGTCTTAACGAAAATCACACCATCGTATTCAGCGTATCAGAGAACCCTGTTGTAAAAGTTTCAAGCTCCCATCTACAAAAATGTGGAACTTCGTATTTTTTGCCAGAAGACCCATCACGACTCTAGTTCGGCATTTGTGAAGGGACACACATGCACGGAAAGGTGTATCATAAATGGCAGACAGTAACAACGGCAATCCAAGGGATAAAATTAACCCTTGACTGGGCTGCCCACTTAATTGAACAATCTGTCTTGGCTTTTTTCGACAATTGGCCATGACTTTGACTTTTCCCACAACTATTCCCTTTTTTTATATTCAAAAATCAATTTATTGTTTATTTGTTTTTTTTTGTTTTTTTTTCAGGGGTCATCGTATCGACCGAGTGGTCCTAGAACGTCGCAAGAGGGATCATTCTAACAAAAATAAAAAGTTCTAGTGCTCTTTTTAAGTGACCAAAAAAATTGGAGGGCACCTAGGCCCCCTACCACGCTCATTTTTTCCCAAAGCAAACGAATCAAAAATTTTTACTGTTTAATAAAGTAAAATGGAGAGAAAGGGTCAAACTTTTGCGTAAAGAGCGGACGATGAGAAGGGAACAGCCCCTGTCTCACACGGAGTAATTTCTGTTCGTTTTAAGTTTTAATGTCGCTTCTTACTTTCAGTTGAAAAATCTAGTTTTTTATTTACTTTATGAACTAACTGAATCTTTAGGAATGAATGTGCCACGAAGTGGCTTTACTGCATCTGAAACTAGGAATTTTAGATTATATTATATTTAGATTATAATTATAGATTATAATTATAGATTATAATTATTTTAGATTATAATTATAGATTATTTTCTGATAACTATTAAACCGACTGAATGTCTTAGAATTTTCAGTTGATTACAACTTAGCCACGTTTAGGTTAAGATTTTAGTTCGGTGCTTTGAATGGAAGAGCAAATAGATTTTAAGACAACACTGGCTAACATTACATATGAAGCAAAGAAGAAAAATAACAAATAAAAAAAAATCAAGGGTAGTGTCAACCAGTGGGAAATTACAAAAAGAAAATAAAAATAAGAAAATGTTTCGACAAAGACTTCCGCGAAGTCACCTTTAGTGCTAAAAAAAAAAAAAAAAAAAAAAAAAACGAAAACAAACAAAATTCAAACCTTTTCAAGTCAACCTCTCGAGAGAAGAAAAGACGTATTCTTTTATCCTCTTGTGAGGTATACTTCAAAAGGTTAGATTTTTTTAGACGACTTGATGGAGTTCCTTCTCGAAATATATGCTTATTTTCGTCGGGTATTTTTCCACTGGTTGACACTATCCTCGTTTTTCCTTGCCTATTTGATTTTTTTCTTGTATTTGTAATTTGGCTCTACGAGTCTTTTACTGAAAATCGTCCTTTATTATTGGTCTAAAATATAAATTTTAGGTTTTAAAGAACTAAAATGCTCTTGATAGTCCAGGAAGTGTGTGAAAAAAAGGGCCTAGTCCGGATCATTACAAGAAAAATGAGTTTTTGACTGCTCGACTCAAAGAAATGCGATGATTCCAAATATGCGAAGCCTCCTCATCTAGCTGTTTCACAAATATGTTTTTTTTTAGGGCGAGGTTGATGTTCAGGAGGTGAAATTCGTGTTTCCATATAAAGGCGTACAAAAACAAAATCGATGTCTACAATAGGGTACCAGATCACGATGATTATGAAAATCAACTTTATTCAAACATAAAAATAAACTTTCATTTATCTTTTAGGTTGAAAAGAAAAATACCATAATGTTTTTGTTGTGCTCCTTTATAAGAAAACACGAATTTACCCTCCTAAAAATCAACCTTAACCCAAAAAAAGACATATTTGTGAAACAGCTAGATAAGCAAACTTTGCATTGCACCTTTTTCTGAGTCGGATTGTCAAAGATTCATTTCTCTTGCTATTTATTCCGAGTCATACCGTTCCCTCTTTGACTATGATCGGGACTATCGGCTTCAAGTCCAGGGCTATCTAATATTTGATATAGATGTTCCTTACAAAAGCCCAAGGGATAGTCCTCCTTATTGCGTAAGATAAAAACTTTTCTCATCGAAAATTTACCTATTCATTTCTTGTCAACATTTATATTTGCTAAGATGATCAAATTTTTGAAACTAACTGATACAGATGCCGCCTTGTTTAAATAATAAAACTTGCCGCTGTTTGGGTGGACACAAAGGGCCGCTTAGTACATTTAATCATAACAAATTCTGTAAAAGCGAACCGCGGTTTTTTGGGTTTACTCAAGAAAGGAGCTAGACAGTTTTTCTTATGTACATTAGTATAAAATTTTTTCAACTGAATATCAGGAAGTTATACTCTTAAGTAAATGCAATTGGTAGCCTTCAAAGAATAAGCGAAAAGATGGTTTTCATAAAAGCTGAATACTTGGAGCGTGAAAAAATTACTTAAGTCTCATCTGTCCACACATTTCTAGAGTCGGTAAATTAGAATGAAATTATGGATCAAGATCTTAAAAACGCTTAACTAATAGACGGTTGATTTTGTTATTGCATCTATTCTAATCGAAACTGGTTTTTAATGACTAGGGTTGCATTTCACTTACACTTTTGTTGTTGTTACAGTTTTGTTGAGAACTGTTGTCAAAATTTTGAGGTAGCCATTTTGTTCGGAATAGTTCATAGGTCTGATAACTATGTCTTTGAGGATACTATGACTCTCCACAGTCCCTGGGGAACGGTCTTTAAGTTATAAAATCATCTCTGAATGGAGAGGATCAAATGGTGTTTAACGGATTACTATTAACGGATTTTTAACGGACGTTTAACGGATTATTGTTATTTTTCTGTCTTCGCACTGAGAACGGCTGAGTGGTGGTTTCGATCGGAATATTTACATTGCATTTTTGCCTTTTTTCTAGCTGGAAATATACTCTCTTTTTGCTTTTTTCTCATCTTGTCAAAATGTAAGATACGACCTTCAGGCGTGACATGGGTATTTTAAATTTTTAGCCTTACAAAACCATTATAATAAGTGGCGTGTGTCAAGAATCCCTAAACAAGTAATGCCTTGCTTAACAGTAAAAATTAACCCTTAGAAAGTAAAAACTTAAAAGTCTCGTCTGTACACACAGGACGTGTTGGAGCCACTCCTTTTGACAGAGTATGAACTAAAACTCGACATGAACCATATGAACGTGCTCCCTGTCCTGGATAGTTTTCCAATGCGTTGGCGGCTGAGGCTGTAAATCTTCGCTGTTATTGAGCATCTATTTTATTGTTCTTTCGAACGTTTTTTTTTTCGTGGAGAGATACGAGACATTAAACATGACCAGGCCGCTGCAGTTGCAGTAGTTTGGTTTTGTTCAAGATTTTGTTTTTTGATATTGACCACTCTGAAACACTGATCTTGAATCACACGGCACACGGAGTTTGAATCATCATTGCTCCATTCATTTAAGGCTCACTCTCTGTGGTTTATGCTTATGATCCATTTTGACAGTTCTTTAATCTCACTTTTATTCCGCATTATTATTTCCCTTTATTGGGACCCTAAAAAGATAGAGCTACTGCTTTTGGCTGGATTTTTTTTTATATTTCTGGTTTATTAATTTCGGCCAGGAAGCTGGGGACGCCAATGTAACAAAATAGCGGGGGGGGGGCAATTTTTTCCTATTTTTAAAGTGAAGATACAAACAAAGGCATTTTGCAAAATCTAGGAAGGGGGGTATTTTGGGTTTATTGTAACTTTTTAACCGAAATACCATAAAAGGGCATTTTTAGATCTAAAAGATTTCTTCCCTCCTTCCAATTGGCACTCTAAAGGAAATGGCAGACCCTTCATGAAATATGAAAATTGTAATATAATTTGCCGATTCCTGTTTACATTATATATTGTGGAATTAATAACTGGATATATTTTGCCTTAGTGAGTTCCTTCCTTCTCCGAGAAGCTTTTAAGTCCACCTATATCTTGTGTGCACAAAGGATACTGAGGTTAAAATTACGAAAAAAAAGAGCTGCTTATCTAAAAAAAAATGAAAGACGATAGATTTGATTTGCTAGGCTTTATCCCAAGAAATCTTTGAAGAGAGATTCCTTTTTTTAATATCATCTTTTCAGAACTTGCTACCCAACCTACAAGCAGATGTTCTTTTTATCTTAATTCAAAGTAATATTATTCACATTTCATAGCAATGGGACGTGCAACATAGAATACTAAAAAGGACATTTTACCTCCTCTAAAATACAAATTATTCGTTAAAGGTCAAGGAATTCTGCGCTATTGCTTTCCTACGGAGAATCTTTTCCCAATTATCATTCTTTCGGAACTTACTACTTGGTGGCAAGCAGTTGTACTTTTTAATATAATTTAACCAACGATGGGTGAAGCAGTATAGATCATGGAAAAAATTGCCTATAGATGCCTCATAAGGGGTCAAGCAGATGTACGTCGAATGAACAAAAATTTTTTTGGCATATTGCTCTCAGAGAGAATATGGCACAAGCTCAAAAATACGGAGTATTATAGAACAAAAATCAATATTGAAACCTGGGACACATCTTAGTTTTCAATGAAATTCACTTTCATGTAACTAAGAAAAAATAAACAACGCTGAAAAAAGCTTCTTTTCTATTTCTTTTTTTTTCTGAGCTCAAACATAGTAAGATTCATTATGATTCAGTAAAATTCATTTCCAATACTAAAACCAGTAAGTATGTTTTTTTTTACCAAATTTGGTTTGCTTAAAACTATCTTTGAAATTAAATATAATTAAAAAGTTAATTTTGTTGCTAATAACACTGGTTTTTAAGTAGAGCTTGAATATTTAATGAATATTTTTTTTTATAAACTACTGTTTCTATGCATCATATTTCATAAAATTATATATTTGAAGATATTTATTTTAAATGAATATGAATAAATGAACGAATGAATTTATTTAATGCCCATCAGTGGAAAAACAGATGGAGCACAAAAAAAGAAGAGAAAAAAAGATGCACAAGAAGCCAATTCATCTGACACAAATAATAAAAAAAAAAAAAAAAAAAAATCAAAAACAGATGCTGAATACTGCTGTAAAACATCGGCCCATGGGTGGGTCTTGACTGATGAATTATGTCGGTCAATTTATGACGGAATCGCTTCTTCAGGGTTGGTATCACTGTATTGTCGCGTAACATGCCCATTGCTTGTCAAAGGCAGCAAAAACTTTGCATACTTGTAGTACATTGAGCTTAATTTCAGTTTATCTGTAGCCGTAAAAATGCGCCAAAATGGGCTAAGATACATATAATGAGGCAAAATCGTAGCATTACACACCTGGGCCAACAGACGATGATCAAACTTCCGCTTATTTACCACTGTATAGCTATACGTAAAAGAAGATCGCTCCTGAAAATGAGAGATCAGTAACCGCCGTGTCTCTAGTATTGACCGTCCAATAGGGAGGTCCAGATATACAATATCATCCACAAGCTCAACAATAGAATCACCAAATGTGACGCTCCGACCAGCATCTGATTTCGAGCTAAAAAGAAGCACTTCACGCTTTTCAGCATTAAATTTGAGTCCAAGATGGGCATACTCTTGTTGCAACTTAATCAAATTAGCTTCTAGTCCATGCAGAGACCGACTCAGGTTCACCACATCATTTGCATAACCAATCAAAGACAATTTAATACCATGCAAAATATAAGTCATAAGTGACTTTGATTACCTTTAAATCATTCCTTTGATCTTCTGCATTCTCCAGTTTTGACTCTTTAGTTTAATATTACAATTTTCCTGGAAAATTTCACTCAAAATTTCAGTATGAAATCTACCAACGTCATAGCTTTCAAGAAGCTAGTTACCCAGAAAGTTTTAAAGTGGCATCTACTTCTATGACTGATACAATGCAGTTTTTAGTCATAAAATCTACGACTAGTATTCTATTATATATACCTTCCCAACCTAACCAAGACTAAGCAGCTACCTCAAAAAAAAACTTATAGTAGAGCTCATGATGAAAAAGTTGGCTGCAGAAGAAAAAAAGTTGCTACTGAAACCTGGGAGCGGACCAGAGACCTTTAAGTCTTCGTCTAACACTTTCCAAACTGGGATGTTTCGTTCGATCTTAATATTTTCTTTCAATGACAAATCATATCTATTAACAATTGACTAAAAATGGATCGGTGTCGTCCATTATATTACGAATACAACATCGTGGTCACAGCTATAGCTACAATCAGGGTTGCAGCGGTAGCTTGGAACCTAGTAACAGACGATCATGTCCAATGCTAAGAAACACAATAGCCTATACCTCCTAAAAATAGTGACAGAACAAAATAAGAAACGCACTATTAGAACTGCCTTGTCCAAAACCCCTAGGAAATTTACCGCCCCTTGGCTTGAATAGCGAGGAAAATCTATTAACTTAGAAAAAAGAGATTGCATTTTATAGTCAGCTATATTTAGTATTTGGTCATGGTTTTATCTGAGCGAGTTAAATGGAAGACAAACTAATACAAGTACCTGTGTCGATATATTAAATATCAACTTAAGAAAATAAAGCACTACAGATGGCAAAGACATAGCATTCTAGAATATAAGACTTGGAGTAACTTAACAGTACTTCACTAATTGACCACCGAATTCGAACATATCCGTTTGAAAATAGAGGGCACTGCTACTAATCATTCTTAATGACATACAAGCCATTTTCTCAATAAATGAGCCCCTCCTCTTCTCTAATAGACTTAAAGCATTTCCACAAACATTCCATTCAAAGTTTCAGATTTCATCACTAAGACGCAATATGCTGCTTCAGAAACTATTTCCTTTGAATCATTCCTTTGATCTTAAGACACATCGGTAGCTTGGAACCTAGTAAGAGACGATCGTGTGCAATACTAAGAAATACAAAAGCCCATATCTCCAAAAAATAGTGACAGATTAAAACAAAAAATACACTATTAAAACTGCCTTGTCCGAAACACCTGTATAGCAAACTTACAGTCCCTTGGCGAGAAAAATGAGGAAAATCTATTAGCTTAGAAAAAAGAGATTGCATTATACAGTCAGTTATATCTAGATTTCGTCATGGTTTTATCTGAGCGAGTTAAACGGAAGAAAACTAATACAAGTACCTGACTTGACATCTGAAATATCGACTTAAGAAAAAAATAGAGATAGCATTCTAAAATACAAAAATTATAGTAATTTAACAGTAGTTCACCAAGTGACACGAGGGTATAACCAAAATCCCCATTGTTCTAGAGCAATGCTTTATCCACTCTGCTGCCACAAGGTAAATGTGGCAATAAATGTGGTAATGTGGCAACATAAATTAGATAACACTAAGTATATTAGATAACTTTATGTAAATTTATTATGTAAATTATTATGTAATTATTATTTAAAATTATTATGTAAATTAGATAACTGTAGTTACACTAAAGAAAAATCTGTTGCTTCTAGTAATTAGAACATTAGAATAAATATGTATGACGACGAAAAAAGTATTTTTGGGCAAGATAATATTTCACACGCATCTTTTGAATAGTTATTATGGTTTCAGGAAAAATATTTAGCTAATTAGAGTTGTAGCGATAGTGGCAATGTAGTAAGAGATTTTCACGTCCCATACTAATGAAAAAAAGAGCATGACTCCAAAAAATGGTATCTGATCAAAAAAAAATGGCTAACCGTTTAAACCTCCTTTTCCAAAACCTCGATAAAAGAAAATTACAGTCCCTTGGCTTTCACCGCAAGAACAATCTGTTGACTTGAAAAAAAAAAAAAAAAACAGGGAAACTGGTAGGAAGCGCGTTATTTTGCAACGACAGTATCTTTTTTTTTTCTTTTTTTCTGCATTTTTTTTTATCCTGAATAATCTGGGAAATAGAAAAACGTGGAGAGATGTTTAATGATTCATTTCCACTTCTAGTGCCTTTTGAAATTAAAACAATCATTTAAAATAAAATCAATATTTTTACACAAAAACTGCTTATAATAAAACTAGATAGTGAATGTGGTCAAAACCATAGCTAAGAGTCAAGAGTCAAATGCATAAACAGTAAATGTTATATTAAAATATTAGCTATAGTGACTTCACTGTATGTGAGGTTATACCATTAGAATATGAATATTTTTACATACATTGAATAGACAGTCATAACTAGTATTTTGTCTCTGCGATTTTGGTTTTGGTTTTATTATTTTTGGTTTTTATTATTTTATTTTTAGTATTTTGGTTTTATCTCTGCGAGTTAACGGAAGAAAACCACTAAAAGTACCTTGGTTGATATCTGAAATATCAAGTTAAGAAAAAAAAGCACAACAAAAGAAATAAGGATAGCATTCTAGAATATAAGAATTATCAAATTTAGCAGTTTTTTGCCTTGTGACACGACAGATCAAACAATGATCACCATAGTTCTGGGGCATAGCTTCATTCATTCTGCTACCAGAAGATAAATAATAAACATATTTAGATTACAAACGATATAGTTACAATAAAGAAAATCTATAGCCCCTATCAATAACAGACTCCTAATCGAGCGGCCCCTATCCGAAGTTTATACGACCATTTCTTCCAGCTTGATCGGAGTTGAAGTCTAAATGAGGTCTAAAGTCTAAATGAAGTCTAAATGAGTGATTGAGTGAATGTTAGCTTGGAAGTGGCTGAGTGTGAGTGCAAGTAAGTTAAGGAGTTTGAGTAAGTGAGCCAATGAGTGAGAGAGAGTGAGTGAGTGAGTCTGGGTATGAGTGAGTGAGTGATTGTGAGTGAGTAAGAGAGTGAGTGCAAGCGATTGATTGAGTTTGAGTGAGTAAGTGTGCATAAACACTCGTGATAGTGTTAAAGTTGATATGACAACCTCTTGTATAAAAATCATTGCTTGCCCCTACGAGAAACTTAGAACCCTTACCCCAAAGCTATGGGGCAGGGTCAACCCCTTTGGACTCTTTTGAACAAAATGGCTATCTCACATTCTCAATCGGATACACCTGGGGAAGAGAGGGCGTGAGGGGCTAGTTGCCCTTTAATCACTTTTGACTCTTGAAAAGGGATCTAGAACTTTAAATTTCTGATCAAATGAGATTCCTCAAAGTTTATGTGACTACCCCTTCCGAATAAACTTTATATGACCCAAGACAATGACTCATAAACCTTGTTCCCGGGCTCTGGGGGGTTTTGTCAAACCCAGAGTTTTTTATTAATCTGATTTTCTGACTATTTTGAACAGAATGGCTATGTCAACACTTCAATAGGATGCATTTCGGGAAAAAAGGGAAGGGAGAGGAGGCTAGTTGCCCTCCAATCACTTTAAATGTTACGAAGGCGACTAGAGCTTCCTATACCCAATTGAACGAGCCTCCCTCCGAAATTTAAACCCCTACCCCTTCCACAAAAACCTTATATTCCTCCGAACACAACTGACAACACTTGCCTGGGGCTCTGGAGACTTTTGTTGCCCCCATAGTTTTACTTTCTGATCTCAGTCTAATTCCTTAGTTTATTTATTTTTCTTAGTTTATTTAGATCTTAGTTTATATATTTTCACAGTTTATTTTCTATCTTGAACGAAAATGCTGTTTTGAAATTTTAATTTGATGCGTTTGTAAAAAGAGGCCGTCCGGGGGAGGCTAGTTATACGCCAATCAACATTTTAGAGATAAGCACTACAAGAGTCGAGCCAAAAAAAGTTTGGTTCCAGGCGTCAAGCACAACATTTAATACTACAGAGTTATCGATAAAAGTAGTTTTTCGTACAAAAAATATTTGCTTTTGAAATTGTTTTTGTTAATTATACAAGGTTCTAACCTCTAACGTCAATATCCTTTAAGATGAGCCATTATACACCTCTCTATGATCTTCCAGTGCTCACCTAGCTGAGGAGAAAAAAAAGGAAAAAAAGAAAAAAGATGCCGCATATGAAGAATATCGTGGTTTCAGCCACTTTTTTCAAGCCAATTTGTTTCCCTTGTTGTTCAAGACAAAGGACTGTAAGTTTCTTATATAGAAGTTATGGACATGGTGGTTCTAATAGGGTACTGCATTTTTTTTATCTGGTTCTAGTCTTAGAAGTTATGGACACTTTCATTTTTTCACTATGGGACGTGATCGTCCCATACTAGGTTGCTAGCTTCAGCTGCAACCCTGATACAATTTTAAAATTATTGACAGTATTCTTGTAGCACGTTTCTTGGATTCAAATTTTGCTATTTTGAGCTAAACTTTAACAGACAGCCAATACCATAAAAAAATTCGTTGTTAATGGACTTCATTTTTTGTGAATGGTTTTTGAGAAAACGCAAAACAAAATTGTGTCCTGTCTTTCAATTTTAAGCTGTTTTAAACGGAAGTAACAAGTCGTTAGATCACATCAGTACAATAGAATGGGTGTTATAAGTAATTTGAGAAGTCCATTATTTTATACTTTTGGCGTTGTTGGAGTAATATATTACTTAGAAAAGAAGAAGAATATTCAAGTTCTGGATAATTTTGGCATTGTTGTTGAAAAGTGCAGTCGTAGTATCAGAGGATTATTTTCCAAAGTAATGGAAAATAAAAACAAGGAAAAGGAAGAATATGTCCCAGAAAATGATGAAAAGGAGGATTCGCTATGAACAAATAAAAACGAAAATAAGTTCAAGCAGTCTCACAAGTGATCCAATAAAAGAAACAGTGACTAGTCTTGAAGTTGGAGCAGAATCGTTGCTTGTCAAGGAAGAATGAAATGGAAGTGAAACCGGCAACTGTAAAGTGGGTTCCTTCAATGATACTTGCAAAAAAGAACAAAATCTGACCTGAAAGAACTCTAAAATCAAGCAAAAAGAACCGATTAGAAACCAAAAGCTGGTTGAAAATACTGGAAAACTTTGACAAAAATAAACCGTAGTCTTCAGTTTCACACGTAAATATGCCAGTATCCAATTTTGTATGTGAATATGCCAGTGTTCAGTTCAATATCCAATACCAGCGCTCAGCTCTATAAGTAAATGACTCAGTTAAATATGTAAGTGTGCCAGTGTTCTTTCTATAAGTGAATGTGCCAGCTATGAGTTCTTTATATAAACGTAACAAGTGTTTTAGTTTTACATATAGTTGTGCCAGTGACAAGTTCGATATTTTTCAACATGTGTAAATGCAACAGTATTCAGTTCAATATATAAATGTGCCAGTGGTGAGTTCTGTATAGATACGTAACAAGTGTTTAATTTTATATGTAATTGTACCCAGTGTTAAGTTCTATATTGTCAATATGTGTTAATGTACCAGTATTCAGTTAAATATGTAAGTGTGCCAGTGTTCATTCTATAAGTAAATGTGCCAGTGACGAGTTCTGTATATAAACGTAACAAGTGTTTAGTTTTATATGTAATTAAATAAAAAAAAAACAAGTTTTTTTAACTGAAAGTAAGGAGCGACATTAAAACTTAAAACGAACAAAAATTACTCCGTATATGAAGGGGTTTTCCTTATCAATGCCCCGCTCTTTACACCAAAGGTGACTCCTTCTCTTAACTCTATTTCTTAAAACAGTAAAAACTTTAGCGTAAAGCGCGGTGCGTTGATAAGGAAAAGCCCCTTCATATACGGAGTAATTTCTGTTCGTTTCAAGTTTTAATGTCGCTCCTTACTTTCAGTTGAAAAAAAACTTGTCTTTTTTATTTAATTTCTGAACGTTTTTGAATTAATGCATGTTTTGATTTTGGCTCTCCGCACATAAATAATTAAAAGGGAATTTGCATATTAATTTTTTTGGCTAAATGGCTTACTAGAACTTTTAATTTTTTACGAACGTTTTCATTAGTAAAAAATACACGTAACTTACGAATTAACTTATTAACGAACTTCTATTTTCGTTTGTTTTTATTACATATAAGAAGGGGTTAACCCCCTCGTCAATACCTCGCTCTTTACACTAATACTTGAATTTCGTCTCAATTCTTTAATAATGACCCCTGAATACCAAAGGCCGCAGAATAAATAGTTGAAATTAATAAAAATACTTTAGCGTAAAGAGTGAGGTATTGCGAGGAGATGAACCCCTCATATGCGTAATACTTCTCCTCGTTTTGAGTTTTAATGCTGCTCCTTATTTTCAGTTGAAAAAACTTTTCATATTTATTTTTACATTTTTTTTTCTTAAATAATGCTAGAAAGTCCTGCGCCCCCTTCATTGAAATTATCTTCCCCCATGACAAGTTCTTCCATGGAAAGATCTCCCACTTAGCCCCCCTAAACTTCTCCCCCTCCCAAAACAAAAAGATCATCCTGAAAGCGTCTGTACACTTCCCAATAGCCATTAGTATATGTAAACAACGGTCAAAGTTTGTAACTTGCAGTCCCTCCCATGGGGACTTTGGGGGAGTAAGTCGTCCCCAAAGACATAGTTATTGGGTTTTTCGACTATGGTGAATAAAATCGCTATCTCAGAATTTTTATTCGGTGACTTTGGGGAAAGAATGAGCGTGGGAGGGGGCCTAGGTGCCCTCCAATTTTTTTGGTCACTTAAAAAGGGCACTAGAACTTTTAATTTCCGTTAGAATTAGCCCTCTTGCGACATTCTAGGACCAATGGGTCGATACGATCACGCCTGCGAAAAAAACAAACAAATAAACAATCATCCGTGATCTGCCTTCTGGCAAAAAATACAAAATTCCAGATTTTTGTAGATAGGAGCTTGAAACTTCTACAGTAGAGTTCTCTGGTACGCTGAATCTGATGGTGAAATTTTCGTTAGGACTGTATTACTTTTAGGGTGCTTTCCCCTATTCTCTAAAATAAGGCAAATTTTTTCTTCTTTTGATATAACTATTGGTATCAAAATTCCATTTTTTAGAGTTTGGTTACTATTGAGCCGGGTCACTCCTTAATTACAGTTCATTACCGCGAACTGTTTGATTATACCAGTGTTAAGTTCTATAATTTCAACATGTGTTAATGTACCAGTATTCACTTAAATATGTAAGTGTGCCATTGTTAAATTATATATGTAACTAGCTGTTGGGGTGGCGCTTCGCGCCACCCCAACACCTAGTTGGTGGGGCGCTTCGCGCCCCCCAAGCCCCCCCGCGCGCGTAAGTCGTTACGCGCCATATTAGTTACGCGAGCGCCATTGTAGTTGTGTCCCTGTGTCCAACCTGTGAATATAGATAGATTTATATATGTGTTTCAAACTACGTAAAACTTGCGAATATACAACATTCTTGGCTTTCCCATTGTCTGTGCATATAAAAAGCCTTATGTACTAATAATGAAGTCATATACAAACGCTTTTTTTACAAACAAACAAACATGCATACACACAACTCGTTTTTATATAGATAGATAGATAGATAGATACAATACAAATTAACTGCGTAAAACTTGTGAATATACAACATTCTTCGCTGTCCAATTGTCGCTGCATATAAATAGATTGTCAGGTTTACCGACCCTCGAACATGCAACGTACAATTGTCCATGGGAAAAACAATCAGTATTAAGATCTATACCACATTTTTCTAATGATTGACCTTGAGCTTTGTTAATGGTGATTGCAAATGCTAATCGAATTGGGAATTGCAATCTTTTAAATTGAAAAGGCAGATCCGTTGGAATCATGGGAATGTGAGGAATAAAAACAGCCTCACCCTCAAAAGGCCCTGTCAAGATTGTGGCCTCTATTAGGTTTTCCATTGTTTTTTTTACGGCAAGTCGCGTGCCATTGCAAAGCTTTGGTGGGTTGATATTTCTTAAAAGTATTATTGGTACGCCTATTTTTAGTTGTAGCACATGTGGTGGAAACCCTGAAAGATCCACGGAATTTAATAATTCAGATGGATAATTAACCGCTTCATTTGGTTCCAAAACTGTGTCGACTGACTTGTAAAGGACTGCCTGGTCTCGAATCTTGGTCAAAACAATATTGTTGATTTCGTGGACGTCTGTATTATTGGGTGCAAGAATCGCTCTTTCACTTAGCCATTTATTATTTTTATAATTGTTTAGAATATTGGGAAATACTTTTTCAATCAATTCATTTTTGGACGTCACTAAATTACAGAAATCAGAAGGTAGTTGTATACGTACTGAAATTGAGTCTACTGGGAGCTTTCCGTTTCTAATTGCCAGCAATTGATCTGAAAATGTTTGACCAGAGACATCGTTTTGCAATCGGAAACGCATATTTGTAGTTAATTTTAATGTTTTTACGTGTGCCCATAAATTAGAATTTTCCAGGCAAGCATTCATTTCGTCTGCAGGAGTTGATCTAGGTATTATAGGTAATGTTTGCCTGAAATCTCCCGCAAGCAATATTAATGTGCTGCCAAAGGGTTTCGACTTCCCTCGCAAATCTTCCAAGCATTGATCCAGAGCCTCGAGCAATTTTTTGTGTGCCATTGCGCACTCATCCCAAATAATAAGTTTGCATTGCTGCAATACTTTACCCATCCCAGATGATTTGGAAATATTGCACGTGGGAGTTTCTGTAGAATGCAAATTCAGAGGCAATTTCAAAGCGGAATGAGCAGTTCTTCCACCAGGCAGCAATGTTGCGTCTATTCCGGACAACGCAATTGCCAACACTATATCATTTTTTGATCGAATTGATGCCAGAATCAGTTTTATCATAAACGTTTTACCAGTACCTCCTGGCGCATCCAAAAAGAAAATTTCTCCAACGTTGTTATCGACACAATGCATTATCGTATCATAAATGTCTTTTTGTTCCGACGTTAACTTGGAAATGTTATTTTGTACATACGACAATAGATCACTCGTACTGTAACTTTGTTCACGATCCAATTCTACACATGTCGAAACGGCAGCGATACGGTTAGGTGAAGGCATTCCCAAATCCTGAAGAGGTTTGTTTGCCATACGTACGCACAAATCTTCTATAATAACTAAAGTGTAGTTATAAATTTCTGATGTAAAATCAAAAGTCATATCTGACGTCTCTAACTGTTTTCGATGGAGTATATCTTCGGAAATTTTTGACTTATATTTTTCCCATAACTCTGCAGGAACTGATGGAGAGCAAGTTGTTAAAATGATGCCAAACAATGCACGAATTTGACTTGGAGTTGACGTTTTGCACGCGTCATTGATGCAATTATCCCAGTGTTGGTCATTCTCCAATAAATTCGGAGCTTGGCATGCACTACGGTAATTGTCATGTATAGTACCGTTTACAGTTCTCAAATACTCAAAGGATGTCGGACCGGGTACATTCGCCAAAAGCAGGTGTAGAAAGAAGCATTCATGTTGATTGGGATGAACGGTGTAGAGTCTTCCTATCGTGATATCTTTGAAGATGGTAGGTTGGCCGTCGACTGACTTACCCTGTTTTCGACGTTCAAATACTTTATTTTTAGTATTCCACGTGTAATACGAAGGCACTGAAGTATACAGCAGTTTTTTTGCAAAAGAATCATTTTTGCAAAGAGAAAAGAAACCGGTTACCTTTGTATCCGATGGATTCAGGGCTCTATGTTGGACGTTGGTTTCCGAGAAATAAACACGTTGACCATTTTGATAAGTCCATCTCTAAGTGAACAACAGCTGGACTACGTTCATGTATCGGAAATGAAAGAATTCGCCAAACAGCTTCATTACTGCTTATGTAAACTCCAAGTCCAGCCTGATAGTGTACGATTTCGTCGATATCTTTGATTTCGGGCTGCAAGCCAAAAACTGCCATGTCACTGCCTTTGTTGACGTATTTACATATGTATTTGATTGCCTTTACGGAGTTACAGTATTCAACGTTTATGTGTGCATTAAATGTTTTTGATAATAATGGGGAATATGGAACAACCCACTGGTTATCTACTTCGATGGTGGTACCGATACGCTTTATTATTGCTGTTTTACCGCCATCTTCAGTAGATCTTCTTCTGTATTGTGGGTAACCATCAATGCCAGTAATTGTGCTGGATACTAAAAGTCGAGGATATTGATTTGTGCACCCTCCTTTGGCCATGCATGGTGAATTTTCGTTCAGTGCACCGCAAGGTCCATGTATAATATTTTTTACAATAATATCATGTAACCCCTTATCGACATTTTCATCAGGTATTTCAGCGGAAATCACATCATCAGTTTCGTTCGAAGTAATTTTTTTATGCAGCCAGATTAGTATATGTGTGTGTGGCAAACCTCGTTTTTGCCATTCCGCTGAGTACATCCAGCATCGCACTGACCCAAACACTTCAAAATTTACTATGTAGTTTATCAGTGATTTCAACTTTTGCCGGAAGACACAGGCCGTAATGTCATGTCTATGAACCGCCGATTGTCCTTGAAGTAAAAGCTGCAGTATCTCTTCCCAAGATTGATTACATGTAAATGTAATAAATAAATCTGGACAACCATAGAGACGAACATACGCAATAGCATCTTGAGCATATTCATGCATATGACGGGGACTGCCAGCATATGACGAAGGTAAAATTGTTAATCTTCCAATGTTTGTGGTATTACCGTCATTTATAACTGCATCTCGCAAATGAATGTATTGTTCAGAGCGGAGCTTGGTCTGATTCAGGCGGATACATAGCAAACGTTCTGATTCAATTTTAGCATACATATCAACGACGAATTGGTGAAACAATTGACGGCATTTTAAAATATAATTTTCTTCATCCTGCCGAATCATTAGTCTATAGGAATAATAATGCATTGCACTGCATTTCTTATTCATTTCTTTGTTAGTGGCTGGATTCATCAATTTAATATTAAAGTGATAGCCGTCCGCTCAATCCCAAAAAATGATAGGATATTGTAGGGCATCGTAGCATCGATGAGTTTCAGCAATTCTTAACAACTGAGCATTTCGCTTATGAAGAATAATATCTCGAGGTAAAAACTGATCACCGACCATAACGATTGCCACTTCGTCGATAGTTGGAGCATTGTATCTACGCACATGTTGGCCAGGAGGCGTTTTGTCAGCGGAAATAACAATTTTATGCGTATCAGTAGGCATCAAATCGAGTTCTGTTTTGAACAGACGCACTAAATTATTATTTTCGTGGAAAAGATGTTGCAATTGGGAAACGATTGTCCTTTCAACGTTGGGACAAATTTTGCAACGTGCATTCAATTCAGAATTTCTATCACTGATGAAGTACAATTTTAAAAATTTATGATTCTCGCCTGAGAATGGTAGAAGGGACCCTGCTCTATGATAAATTTGCCCTTTTACTTTGAAAGTAGACATAAATTGATCTGGATTTTCGATTTGGGCTCCAAACGACGTCATTTGGAAACATGAGTTATATTTTCTGATTTGTGACAAAAAACGCTTAGATTCTGACGTAGTTCCAGTAAGGAAAGTCTTCAATGGCTCTGGTGGTGCAGCCAATAGAGGAAGTTTAACTTTTCCTGAGGCGCAACATATTCCCATTGTTTCACCATTGAATTTCAAGGCCTTACAATAGGGACAAATTTTAGACTTATTCCCGATTTGAACACATCTACTCAAGCTATAATCATCGACTGGGCTGTACCTGAATGCCAGGCGATAACTTTCAGGTTGCTCTGATTCCTCGGCCCGCTTTCTTTTCTTACTTTCTCTATCAGCAGCAAGCCTGATTTCTTGCTGTTCTTGTGATTCCTCGGCACGCCTTCTTTTTTCACTTTCTCTTTTAGCAGCAAGTCTGGTTTCATGTTGCTCTGGTAGTTCCTCGGCATGTCTTCTTTTTTCACTTTCTCTTTTAGCAGCAAGTCTGGTTTCATGTTGCTCTGGTAGTTCCTCGGCACGCCTTCTTTTTTCACTTTCTCTTTTTGCAGCAAGTCTGGTTTTGCGTTGCTCTGGTAGTTCCTCGCCACGCTTTCTGTTCTTTCTTTCTCTATCAGCCTCAAGCCTGTTTCCTTGCTGTTCTTTTGATTCCTCGGCACGCTTTCTTTTCTTACTTTCTCTATCAGCAGCAAGTTTTTTGGCATAGACTCTTTGAGCATCTTCCTCGGCTGTTGCCATTGTAAGTTCATCAGTCATGTTACAGTTAAACATTAAAAGATTTCTACGTGAACGCATGTCTTAAATATCTTTAATGACGTCACCGTCATAACAAAAATGACGAAAACTAACTTCATGACGTCAGTCTACACACAAACATGATGTCACCCGACAGACAGACCCACACATCCACAGACAACTTATTTTTATAAATATACTAGCTGTTGGGGTGGCGCTTCACGCCACCCTAACACCTAGTTGGTGGGGCGCTTCGCGCCCCCAAGCCCCCCCGCGCGCGTAAGTCGTTACGCGCCATTGTAGTTGTGTCCCTGTGTCCCACCTGTGAATATAGATAGATTTATATATGTGTTTCAAACTACGTAAAAATTGCAAATATATTTTCTTTTTAGTTTTTTTTTTGTAGTTTTTACCTTTTTTAGTTTTTTTCTTCTTTTGTATTAATGCTAAAGCCAAGGTTCAAACCTGGAGCCTCTCGGACCTAGAACCTGAAACATAACGCTTTACCAACTCAGCTACTTCCGCTTGAATACATTCGTTTTGAGCAGCTTCCTAGGGTGTTGCCATTGTAGGTTCTTCAGTCATTTTACAATTAGAAATTTCTCTTTCAACGGTCTTCTTACAATTAAAAATTTGTCTTTGAACGATATTCTTAAATACCTGTGTCCTGGTCGTCATTTATATTCCCTGTTTCCCGGTCGTCATTTGTGTCCCGGTATCCCAGTCTGTAATTTCTCTTTGAGTGTCCCGGTCGTTATTTATATTCCCTCTGTCCCGGTCGTCATTTGTGTCTCGGTCTGTAATTTCTCTTTGAGTGTTTTTTCTTTTTAGTATTTTTTAGTTTTTAACATTTTTTCTTTTTTCAGTTTTCTTTTTCTTCTTTATTTTTCAGCTTCACTGTGAAATACATATCGCCGAACCTTTGTTTTTTTAACTAAAATCTGGTAGGCATTGATGACCTTATCCAAGTCGAAATCCCAAACCGAATCATCATCGCTATCATTTTCAGTCTTGATATGTTTTGACTCTCGCTGTGCAGGTGGATCTTCATGTAACTGCGCAATTTTGCGTTCTTTAGCCTCAAGCCTGTTTCCTTGCTGTTCTTTTGATTCCTCGGAACGCTTTCTTTTCTGACTTTCTCTATCAGCAGCAAGTTTTTTGGCATAGACTCTTTGAGCATCTTCATCGGCCTTTGCCATGGTAAGTTCATCAGTCATTGTAAACTTAAACATTAATAGATTTCTACGTGAACATATGTCTTAAATATCTTGAATGACGTCACCGTCAAAGCAAAAATGACGACAACTAATTTCATGACGTCAGCCGACACAGAAACATGACGTCACCTGATCCACAGATCCACAGACAGACAACTTATTTTTATATATATAGACTAGCTGTTGGGGTGGCGCTTCGCGCCACCCCAACACCTAGTTGGTGGGGGCGCTTCGCGCCCCCCCAAGCCCCCCCGCGCGCGTAAGTCGTTACGCGCCATATTAGTTACGCGCCATTGTAGTTGTGTCCCTATGTCCCACCTGTGAATATAGATATATATATATATATATATGTTTTTAACTACGTAAAACTTGCGAATATACAACATTCTTTGCTGTCCCATTGTCTGTGCATATAAATAGATTGTTTACCGACTCTTGAAAATGCAACATATAATGGTCCATGGGAAAACAATCCGTATTCAGATTTATACCTCATGATTCTAATGATTGCCCTTGAGCTTTGTTGATGGTGATTGCTAATCTACCATTCCCTGTGTCGCCATCGTCATTTATATATCCCCCTGTGCCCCCCGGCATCCCCTTTGTAGTTTTGTTCCTGTGTCCCGGTCGTCATTTATATTCCCTGTGTCCCGGTCGTCATTTGTGTCCCGGTGTCCCAGACTGTGATTTCTCTTTGAGTGTCCCGGGCGTCATTTATATTCCGTCATTATGTGTCCCGGTGTCTCGGTCGTCATTTATATCCCCCTGTGCCCCCCGGCGTCCCCGTTGTAGTTGTGTCCCTGTGTCCCGGTAGTCATTTATATTCCCTGTGTCCCGGTCGTCATTTGTATCCCGGTGTCCCGGTCTGTATATACATTCGTTTTTTAGTTTTGTTTTTCTCCTTTATTTTTTTCCTTTTTTATTTTTTTTCTTTTTTAGTTTATTTAGATTTTTAGATTTTTTAGTTTTTTTATTAGTTTTTTTTCTTTTTAGTTTTTTTGTAGTTTTTACCTTTTTTTTTAGTTTTTTTAGTTTTTTTTACTTATGTCCTGGTCGTCATTTATACTCCCTGTGTCCCGGTCGTCATTTGTGTCCCGGTGCTTTGTTGATTGCTAATCGAACATTCCTTTTGTCCCGGTCGCTTTCTCTTTGAGTGTCGTCATTCATATTCCCTATGTGCCGGTGTCCCGGTCGTTTTTTCCTTTTTAGTTTTTTTATTGGTTTTTACCTTTTTTTTAGCTTTTTTAGTTTTTTTTCGTTTTTTCTTTTTAGTTTTTTTTTGTAGTTTTTATCTTTTTTATTTTTTTATTTTTATTCATATTTTTTTAGTTTTCTTTTTCTCTTTTATTTTTCAGTCTTCCTTTTTTTAGTTTTTTCTTTTTTAGTTTTTAGTTTTTTTTAGTTTTTTACCTTTTTTTAGTTTTTTTAGTTTTTTATATTTTTTAGTTTTTTTATTAGTTTTTAGTTTTTTTTGTAGTTTTTGCCTTTTTTTAGTTTTTTCAGTTTTTTTTTAGTTTTTAGTTTTTTACCTTTTTTTAGTTTTTTTTAGTTTTTTAGCTTTTTTAGTTTTTTTTTCTTTTTAGTTTTTTTGTAGTTTTTACCTTTTTTAGTTTTTTTCTTATTTTGTATTAGTGTGAAATAATTCAGACGTCATATCCGGACAAACCCGACGTCACCTGATCCACAGATCCACAGATCCACACACAGACAACTTATTTTTATAAATATATAGATAGATATCAGTTATTAAATAAATTGTATTCACATTTAGTTACCGTTTACTACTACACGGTTTGTTCTTCGCAAAGTTTCAACTTCAACTATCTAGGATACCGATAAAACTTATATAGTTCCCATTTATATCATAAGCTACCGAGCCTTTATGTCTGCAACATTGACAGTAATATAGATTTATTTCTTTGCTATAATTTAGTTCGTTCTTTAGTTTGACTTTAGTTCCTTTCTAATATGTTTCAATGCCCCGTTTGCAGTGGAAGAAAAACTGAATATGGCCAATAACTTTTTCTTAGCTTTAATAATAACAGACAAAAATCAGAGAATCAGGCAGTTAAATAAGTCAAATATGGCACCAAATCCAAAAAAAACTTTTCAACTGATGCTTGTATAATCTTTATTTTCAGTTACTATAACACCTGGTTTGTTCTTTGCTAGGTGGAATTTATCTCTGCAACCATGATAATAATGAAACTTACATAGTCCCTGTTTATCTTGAACTATTCTAAGCCTTCATTTAGTAAAAATATGATGTCATAATAGCTAACATCATAATGTTGCATTCACTTCTTACGTTATATATAATTACAACCTCCGATTATGACATCTTTCATTAATTTGGTACATGATTAAAGTATTGAATTTATTTTTTTAGATATATTTTTGATATTACATAAGGCACCAGATTTGGCGATTTCCTTTCAAAATAGTCACTTAAAAGCTATGTACGATGTCTCAGTACCCAGCTATCTTGAAAGAAAAAAAATTTAGAAAAAGTCTTCCTGTCGAAATAAAATATCATGATAATGAGCAATTTCCTTGTTTTAGAGTCAATGGATTTTCCCTGTTGCTCAAGGCATGGGGCTGTAAGTTTTTTTTATAGGGGTTAAAGACAAGACGGTTCCAATGGTGTATTTTGTAGTTCAATCCGAAACTATTTTTCGAAGTTGTGGGCTGTTCTGTTTTTTAGTATGAGATATGATCATCTCCTTTTAGGCTACTGGCACTGCTGTAACCCAGATATTCCCGATTTATAATTAACTATACCCGTCTGTTATATAATTTCAGTTCACCAGCCTCTAAAGGTGCTCTATATTACCTCTGAAGGTGCCGAAGGTGACATTTCAGTTCAAGAGTTCTTTCTTTCTTTTAAAGCTATTGACTTTCAATGAAGCCTACTGCGTCATTTGCGTTTTACTGAAAGCTATATGGTTTCTAACAGTCTTCGTTAATTTTCTATTGGTTACCTGTAGTAAAGACCTTAAAGCTTCAATGTGTTATCATTATTTTTTCCCCAGATCCGCTTTATATGGAAGGGTTTGTCCTATAGACTTCAGAACGTGCTCATTCGATTGGAAAATCGAAGTTCTAGTTCCCTTTTTAAAAACCGAAAGTGATCGAAGAGCAACTAGCTTCGTGTCCTCTTTTCCTCAAATTTGTGTGATTGAAATTTTGAAAAAGCCACTTTGTTCAAAATAGTCCAAAAATCAGAAAAAAACTGTGTGGTCGACACGGCCCCTTGGACCTTGTGGCCAAGGTTTGTAGGCTATGTCTCGGGGGCATATAAGGTTTTTAAAGAAGGGTGGTCGAATAAACTTCGGACGAATATCCTTTTATTGAAAATTGAAATTTCTAGATCCCTTTTTAAGACTGATTCTGGCAAAAAATACAAAAATTCACTTTTTGCAGAAAGGAGCTTGAAACTTCTGCAGTTTGGTTCTCAAATATGGCAAATCTGATGATGTGATTTTCATTTAGATTCTATGAGATCTAAAGGGACGTTTCCTTCTTTTTTGAAAATAAGGCAAACTCAGGCTCGTAACTTCTGATGATTATGACAAAACTTGATGAAACTTATATATTTAGAATCAGCACAAAATTCAATTCTTTTGGTGTAACTATAGGTTTCAAGATTCATTCTTAGAGTTTCGGTCACTATTGAGCCGGGGTCACCTCTTACTTACAGTTCATTACCATGAACTGTTTGACGTGCGTTGGAAATCCAATTCGCAGTTCGCCAGTTTGATTCCTGCTACAGGTAAATTTTAACATATTTGTCATTTTAACGTCGAAATAAAACTTTTATTAATATGCTACATGACACCCACTGTCTTGTTTAATAATACCGCTGCAACCCTGATTAATTTAAAATCATAAACAAAATAAAGTCTAAGGCTTTTTCCTATTTAGAATAGTAAGAGACGAACTTCAGAGAATAAGGCATCCAACTTAGTCAAATATATGCTATGGTTCGTTTATATAGAATACCTTAGAGAAGCAACTTTCAAAAGCTATTTGTTTCAAGTTATTTTGTCGATATATTATTTCAGTGAACTTGGGATAGAAAATGTTCCTTACTATAATCATTATTTTACGAAAAACATAATTTTTAATAATTTCACAAATAAATTCCACATGCAGTTCAATTGTATTTTCCCATGAAACCGAAAACTCTTGCACAATCCCAATTTATCAGTATGCCGATTCTTCATGTGATTTTCTTGGCCATTCTAGTTTTGGCTTTATCTAAGTTCTTATTTTCTATTTAAACAGATCATATTATTAATTTTATAACTGAAATCTTGTATCTTTTGCAGAAGAAAGATGCCGAATGCGTGTTTTTTCCCAAGGGCAATAGTATCGACCCAGTGGTCCTAGACTCTCGCAAGAGGGCTCATTCCAACGGGAGTTGGTAGTTCTAGTGCCTTTTTTAATTAATAAAATAATTAAAGTAGAAAAACTTCTTTATGTAAAAAACCGCGTTTTCATGTACAAGCTTGATGAATGAGCGCTCTCAATTTGAGTACCAAGAACAGATATAAGCAAGATGAGAAATCAGAAGCTCTTAAGAAAGGTTCAGTTTTAAAACGATAGAGTTCGATAAAAACAATTCGTTGTAACGAACTGTAAGTAAGAGGCGACTCTGCTCAAATAGTAACGGGAACTCCAATAACACGGAATTTAGATATCAATAGATACATCAATGGAATCGGATTATAGCAAAGAGTGAACTAAGGCCCAAAGAAACTGAACCCTGCTGCTTCTTGAAATTTCAATTTCAAAAGGTAGGCTTTAAATTCAATACATTAAAAGTTCTAACAGACGGGGAATCGAACCCCGAATTTCTGCGTGACAAGTGGGTATGCTTTCATTTGTACCATCAAAGACTTATGAAATAATAGCTGTCGGTGTGGTGCTTCGCACCAAACCAACATCTAGTTGGTGGGAGCGCTTCGCGCACCCAAAAACAAGATGATGCTAAAGCCAAGGTTCGAACCTGGAACCTCTCGGACCTAGAACCTGGAGCATAACGCTTTACCAACTCAGCTACTTCGGCTTGAATATATTCGTTTTTGAATTTGCATATGATGAAATAATTCAGACGTACAATTACTGGCAATGATGGTTACCCACAATATAGAAGAAGATCTACTGAAGATGGCGGTAAAACAGCAATAATAAAGTTTCATAATGGTACCACCATCGAAGGGTTGTTCCAAATTCACCTTTATTGTCAAAAACATTTAATGCACACATAAACGTTGAATACTGTAACTCCGTAAAGGCAATCAAATACATATGTAAATACGTCACCAAAGGCAGTGACATGGCAGTTTTTGGCTTGTAGTCCGAAATCAGTGATATCAATGAAATCATACAATATCAGGCTGGAAGTTACATTAGCAGTAATGCAGCTATTTGGCGAATTCTTTCATTTCCGATATATAAACGAAGTCCAGCTGTTGTTCACTTAGCGGTACATTTACAGAATGGACAACGTGTTTATTTTTCAGAATCCAACGTGCGACAAAGAGCCCTGAATCCACCGGATACAACGTTAACTGCTCTCTTGTCGTTATGTCAAAATTATTCTTTTGCAAAAAAACTGTTGTATACTGAAGTGCCTTTATATTACATGTGGAATGCTAAAAATAAAGTATTTGAATGTCGAAAACAGGGTAAGTCAGTCGACGGCCAACTTACCATCTTCAAAGATACCAAGATAGGAAGACTCTACACCATTCAACCCAATCAACATGAATGCTTCTTTCTCCGCCTGCTTTTAGTGAATGTACCCGGTCCGACGTCCTTTGAGCTTTTCAGAACTGTAAACGGTATTATACATGACACTTACCGTAATGCATGCCAAGCTCTGAATTTATTGGAGAATGACCAACACTGGGATAACTGCATCAATGACGCGTGCGAAACGACAACTCCAAGTGAAATTCATGAATTGTTTGGAATCATACTAACAACTTGCTCTCCTTCAGCTCCTACAGAGTTATGGGAAAAATATAAATCGAAAATGGCCGAGGATATACTCCATCGAAAACGGCTAGAGACGTCAAATATGACTTTCGATTTTACATCAGAAATTTATAACTACACTTTAGTTATTATTGAAGATTTGTGCGTATGTATGGCAAACAAACCTCTTCAGGGTTTGGGAATGCCTTCATCAAATCGTAACGCTGCTGTTTCAACATGTGTAGAATTGGATCGTGAACAAAGTTACAGCACGAATGATCTATTGTCGTATGTACAAAATAACATTTCTAAGTTGACGTCTGAGCAAAAGGACATTTATGATAAGATAATGCATTGTGTCGATAAACGTTGGAGAAATCTTCTTTTTGGAAAGAGGTACTGGTAAAACATTTGTGATAAAATTGATTCTGGCATCAATTCGATCAGAAAATGACTTAGCGTTGGCAATTCCGTCGTCCAGAATAGCCGCAACGTTGCTGCCTGGTGGACGAACTGCTCATTTCGCTTTGAAATTTCCTCTGAATTTTCATTCTTCAGAAAATCCCACGTGCAATATTTCCAAATCATCTGGGATGGGTAAAGTATTACAGCAATGCGAACTTATTATTTGGGACGAGTGCACAATGGCACACAAAAAATCGCTCAAGACTCTGGATCAATCTCTAAGAGATTTGCGAGGGAATTCGAAACCCTTTGGCAGCACAATTATATTGTTTGCGGCAGATTTCAGGCAAACATTACCTATAATACCTAGATCAACCCCTGCAGACGAAATGAATGCTTGCCTGAAAAATTCTAATTTATGGTCACACGTAAAGACATTAAAATTAACTACAAATATGCGTGTCCGATTGCAAAACGATGACTCTGGCAAAACATTTTCAGATCAATTGCTGGCAATTGGAAACAGAAAGCTCCCAGCAGACTCAATTTCAGAACGTATACAACTGCCTGCTGAACTCTGTAATTTAGTGATGTCCAAAAATGAATTGGTTGAAAAAGTATTTCCGAACATTCTAACCAATTATAAAAATTATAAATGGCTAAGAGAACGAGCGATTCTGACAGCCAAGAATAAAGACGTCCAGGAAATCAACAATATTGTTTTGACCAAGATTCGAGACCAGGCAGTCCTTTACAAGCCAGTCGACACAGTTCTGGAACCAAATGAGGCGGTTAATTATCCATCTGAATTTTTAAATTCCCTGGATCTCCCAGGGTTTTCAACACACGTGCTACAACTAGAACAGGCGTACCAATAATATTGTTACGAAATATCAACCCACCAAAGCTTTGCAATGGAAGGCGACTTGCCGTAAAAAAAAACAATGGAAAACGTAATAGAGGCAACCATCTTGACAGGGCCTTTTGAAGGTGAGGCTGTTCTTATTCCTCGCATTCCCATGACTCCAACGGATCTGCCTTTTCAATTTAAAAGATTGCAATTCCTAATTCGATTAGCATTTGCAATCACCATCAACAAAGCTCAAGGGCAATCATTAGAAAATGCGGTATAGTAATGCAGATCGTTTTTCCCATGGACAATTGTACGTTGCATGTTCGAGGGTCGGTAAACCTGAAAATCTATCTATATCTATATATATATAAAAATAAGTTGTCTGTGTGTTATGTCTGTTACACTTTGTCTGTTACGCCAGATTATATCTTCTATATATATAAAAATAATCTGTATGTATTTTTGTGTTGAGGGTTTGCATATGCCGTCTGAAAAATAAAGAAGAAAAAGAAAACAAACTAAAATGTAAAAACTGGTAATTGCATAAATATTTCGAAATGTTTTCACAATAGAAAATGGTAAAATAAAATCTAAAAAAAATAACTAGAAAAAACTAAAAAAAAATTAAAAAATTAAAAAAAGGAAAAACCTAAAAAGCAAAAACGTAAAAAAAATAAAAAAAATAAAAAAGGTAAAAAACTAAAAAGAAAAAAAACTAAAAAAAGCTAAAAACTTAAAAAAATACTAAAAAAAACTGGGAATTGCACAAATATTTCAATATATTTTGACAATAGATTAAAGTAATTCGAAAACCTTAAAACAGATACCCAAAATTTGAGGTTTATTATTGGTAGGGGCGCTTCGCCCCCCCAAGCCCTCCTGCGCGCGTAAGTCGTTACGCGCCATATTAGTTACGCTCCATTGTATATATATATATATATATATATATATTTATGTTTTTAACTACGTAAAACTTGCGAATATACAACATTCTTCGCTGTCCCATTGTCTGTGCATATACATAGATTGTCTGGTTTGCCGAATCTTGAACATGCAACATATAATTGTCCATGGGAAAACAATCCGTATTCAGATCTATACCTCATGACTCTAATGATTGCCCTTGAGCTTTGTTGATGGTGATTGCTAATCGACCATTCCCTGTGTCGCCGTCGTCATTTATATATCCCCCTGTGCCCTCCGGCGTCCCCGTTGTAGTTTTGTCCCTGTGTCCTGGTCGTCATTTATATTCCCTGTGTCCCGGCCGTCATTTGCGTCCCGGTGCCCCAGTCTGTAATTTCTCTTTGAGTGTCCCGGTCGTCATTTATATTCCTTGTGTCCCGGTCGTCATTTGTGTCCCGGTGTCCCGGTCTGTATATACATTCGTTTTTGAATTGGTCTTTTTTTTTAGTTTTTAGTTTTTTAACATTTCTTTAGTTTTTTTCTGTTATACCTCATGATTCTAATGATTGCCCTTGAGCTTTATTGATGGTGATTGCTAATCAAACATTCCCTGTGTCCCCGTCGTCATTTATATATCCCCCTGTGCCCACCGGCGTCCCCGTTGTAGTTGTGTCCCTGTGTCCCGGTCGTCATATATATTCCCTGTGCCCCGGTCGTCATTTGTGTCCCGGTGTCCCAGTCTGTAATTTCTCTTTGAGTGTCGCGGTCGACATATATATATATATATATATATATATATATATATATATATATATATATATATATATATATATATATATATATATATATATATATATATATATATATATATATATAAATATATATATATATATATATATATATATATATATATATATATACTAGCTGTTGGGGTGGCGCTTCGCGCCACCCCAATACCTAGTTGGTGGGGTGCTTCGCGCCCCCAAGCCCCCCCACGCGCGTAAGTCGTTACGCGCCATATTAGTTACGCGCCATTGTAGCTGTGTCCCTGTGTCCCACCTGTGAATAGAAATAGATATAAATATATATTTTTAACTACGTAAGACATGCGAATATACAACATTCTTCGCTGTCCCATTGTCTGTGCAGATAAATAGCATTTATATTCCCTGTGTCCCGGTCGTCATTTGTGTCCTGGTGTCCCAATTTGTATTTTCTCTTTGAGTGTCCAGGTCGTCATTTATATTCCCTGTGTCCCAGTGTCCCGGTCGTCATTTGTGTCCCGGTCTGTAATTTCTATTCAAACAATCCCTGTGTCTCAGTCGTCAATTATATATCCTGCCTGTGCCCCGGCGTCCCCGTTGTAGTTGTGTCCCTGCGTCCCGGTTGTCATTTATATTCCCGGTCGTGATTTGTGTCCGGGTGTCCCAGTCTGTAATTTTTCTTTGAGGTTCCTGGTCGTCATTTATAATCCCTCTGTGTCGGTCGTCATTTGTGTCCCGGTCTGTAATTTATCTTTGAGTGTTTTTTCTTTTTAGTTTTTTTTTTTTTTTTAGTTTTTTGCATTTTTCAGTTTTTTTTCTTCTTTATTTTTCAGCGTCACTATGAAGTACATATCGCCGAACCTTTGTTTTTTAACTTAAATCTGGTAGGCATTGATGACCTTATCCAAGTCAAAATCCCAAACACAACCATCATCGCTATCATTTTCAGTTTTGATATGTTTTGACTCTCGATTTCCAGGTGGATTTTCATCTAACTGCGCGGTTTTGCGTTCTTTAGCCGCAAGCCTGTTTTCTTGCTGTTCTTGTGATTTCCTCGGCACGCTTTCTTTTCTTACTTTCTCTATCAGCTGCAAGCCTGTTTTCTTTCTGTTCTTGTGATTCCTCGGCACGCTTTCTTTTCTTACTTTCTCTATCAGCAGCAAGTTTTTTGGCATAGACTCTTTGAGCAGCTTCCTCGGCTGTTGCCATTGTAGGTTCTTCAGTCATTTTACAATTAAACATTTTTCCGTGAACGCATGTCTTAAATACCATTAATGACGTCACCGTCATAGCAAAAATGACGACAACTAACTTCATGACGTCAGTCGACACAGAAACATGACGTCACCTGACAGACAGACACACAGACAGACAACTTATTTTTATATATATAGATATATATATATATAAGCCCCCCCCGCGAGCGTAAGTTGTTACGCGCCATATTAGTTACGGGCCATTGTAGTTGTGTCCCTTTGTCCCACTACAGGTTTACCGACTCTTGAACATGCAACATATAATTGTCCATGGGAACAACAATCCGTATTCAGATCTATACCTCATTATTCTAATGATTGCACTTGAGTTTTGTTGATGGTGATTGCTAATCAAACATTCCTTGTGTCTCCATCGTCATTTATATATCCCCCTGTGCCCCCACCGGCGTCCCCGTTGTAGTTGTGTCCCTGTGTCCCAGTCGTCATTTATAGTCGACAAACATGACGTCAGTCAACACACAAACATGACGTCAGTCGACACACAAACATGACATCAGTCGACACACACGTCCCAGTCGTCATTTGTATCCCGGTGTCCCAGTCTGTAATTTCTCTTTGAGTGTCCCGGTCGTCTTTTTTTTCTTTTTAGTTTTTTTTTGTAGTTTTTCCCTTTTTTAGTTTTTTTATTTTTATTTTTTTAGTTTTCTTTTTCTCCTTTAATTGTCAGTTTTTTTCCTTTTATTAGTTTTTATTTTTTTTTCTTTTTACCTTTTTTTTAGTTTTTTTTTCTTTTTTAGTTTTTTTTCTTCTTTTGTATTAATGCTAAAGCCAACATTCGAACCTGGAACCTCTCGGACCTAGAACCTCGGACCTTCTCTGTGTTTGCATTGCTGCAATACTTTACCCATCCCAGATGATTTGGAAATATTGCACGTGGGAGTTTCTGTAGAATGCAAATTCAGAGGCAATTTCAAAGCGGAATGACCAGTTCTTCCACCAGGCAGCAATGTTGCGGCTATTCCGGACGACGCAATTGCCAACGCTATATCATTTTTTGATCGAATTGATGCCAGGATCAGTTATATCACAAACGTGATAAAAAAAAAAACTAAAAACTAAAAAACACTAAACTAAAAAAACTAAAAACTAAAACTAAAACAACTAAAAAAAACTAAAAACTAAAAAAGAAAAAAACTAAAAAAAAGGAAAAAACTGAAAAATAAAAGAGAAAAAGAAAACTAAAAAAATATGAATAAATATATATAAAAATAAGTTATTTGTGGGTTATGTCTGTCTGTCTGTCTGTCGAGTGACGTCGTGTTTGTCCGCATATGACGTCTGAATTATTTCACACTAATACAAAAGAAGAAAAAAAACTAAAAAAGGTAAAAACTACAAAAAAAAACTAAAAAGAAAAAAACTAAAAAAGCTAAAAAACTAAAAAAAACTAAAAAAAGGTAAAAAACTAAAAACTAAAAAAAAACTGAAAAAACTAAAACAGGCAAAAACTAAAAAAAAAACTAAAAACTAATAAAAAAACTAAAAAAGCTAAAAAACTAAAAAAACTAAAAGATAAAAAACAAAAAAACTAAAAACTAAAAAAGAAAAAACTAAAAAAAAGGAAAAAACTGAAAAATAAGAGAAAAAGAAAACTAAAAAAATATTAATAAATATAAAAAATATAAATATAAATATAATATAAATTAGCAATCAACAAAGCACCGAGACACAAATGACGACCGGGACACAGGGAGTATAAATGACGACCAGGACATAAGTAAAAAAAAAAAACTAAAAAAACTAAAAAAACTGTCTGTCTGTCGAGTGACGTCGTGTTTGTCCGCATATGACGTCTGAATTATTTCACACTAATACAAAAGAAGAAAAAAAAACTAAAAAAGGTAAAAACTACAAAAAAAACTAAAAAGAAAAAAAACTAAAAAAGCTAAAAAACTAAAAAAAACTAAAAAAAAGGTAAAAAACTAAAAACTAAAAAAAACTGAAAAAACTAAAAAAAGGCAAAAACTAAAAAAAAACAAACTAAAAACTAATAAAAAAACTAAAAAAGCTGAAAAACTAAAAAAACTAAAAAAACTAAAAAAAGGTAAAAAACAAAAAAAAACTAAAAACTAAAAAAGAATGATAAATGACGTCGGTATAAATGACGTCGGGGACACAGGGAATGTTCGATTAGCAATCACTATCAACAAAGCTCAAGGGTAATCGTTAGAAAAATGCGGTATAGATCTGAATACGGATTGTTTTCCCATGGACAATTATTATGTTGCATGTTCAAGAGTTGGTAAACCTGACAATCTATTGACATGGACAGACAATGGGACAGCAAAGAATGTTGTATATTTGCATGTTTTACGTAGTTAAATATATATATATATATATATATATATATATATATATATATATATATATATATATATATATATATATATATATATATTCACAGGTGGGACACAGGGACACAACTACAATGCTACGTAACTAATATGGCGTGTAATGACTTACGCGCGCGGGGGGCTTGGGGGCGCGAAGCGCCCCAACAACTAGCTTTTATATATATAGATGTCCCGGTGTCCCGGTCATCATTTGTGTCCCGATGTCCCGGTCTTTAATTTCGTCAGTCGACAAACATGACGTCAGTCGACACACAAACATGACGTCAGTAGACAGACACACAGACAAACAGCTTATTTATATATATATATATATATATATATATATATATATATATATATATATATATATATATATATATATATATATATATATATATATATATATATATATAACTGGTATGTTTGTGTGTTTGTCCGCATATGACGTCATTATAAGTATATAAGGCTTTGTATATGACGTCATTATAAGTAAATAAGGGGGCGATTCAAAGAGAAATTCCAGTATAAATCTTACAACGGCAGAAGAAACAGCCGAGGAAGCTGCTGAAAGAGTTAATTCAAAGAGAAATTTTAGTATAAATCCTACAATGGCAGAAGAAACAGCCGAGGAAGCTGCTCAAAGAGTTAATGCCTAAAGGCTTGCGGCTAATAGAGAAAGTCATAAAGGAAAGCGTGCCGAGGAATCACAAGAACAACGTGAAACAGGCTTGCGTCTCAAAGAGAAAATGACGACCGGGACACAGGGATTATAAATGACGACCGGGACACTCAAAGAGAAATTACAGACCGGGACACCGAGAATCACAAATGACAACTGGGACACCGGGAATATAAATGACAATCGGGACACAGGGACATAACTACAACGGGGACGCCAGGGGAGGGCACTTTAACTGAAAGTAAGGAGCGACACTAAAACTTAAAACGAACAGAAATTATTCCGTATAGTAAAGGGGTTGTCCCCTCCCCAGCACCTCGCTCTTTACGCTAAAGTTTTCTTATGGTTGTAAAAAGCAGAGTTGTGACAAAGAGTCAAACTCTTATTATGTTAGTCAAGCCAGTCAAAGAGTCAAACAGATTATGTTAATCCCTTGTGTAACTTGGTGAATTACTGTTGAATTACCATAATTCTTGTATTTTAGAATGATATCTCTATTTTTTAAGTCAATATTTCAGATGTCAAGCCAGGTACTTGTAGTGGTTCTTCTTCCATTTAACTCACTCGGATAAAACCATGACGAAATCTAGGTATAACTGACTATCTCTTTTTTCTAAGCAAATAGATTTTTCTCGTTATTTAAGCCAAGGGACGGAAAATTTCCTATATAGGGTTTTGGACAAGGCAGATCTAATACTGTATTTCTTGTTTTAATCTGTCTCTATTTTTAGGAAATACGGGCTTCTGTATTTCTCAGTATTGCACATGATCGTCTCTTACTAGGTTCGTCTCTTCTAGGATCGTCTCTTACTAACCCCGATTGCAACTATAGATGTGACCACGATCATGTATACGAATTATAATGAACTAAACCAATCTATTTTAGTCATTTGTTAATTTATCTAATTTGTCATTGAAAATAAAATATTAAGATTCAACGAAACATCCTATTTGGAAAATGTTAGACTGAAGACTTAAAGGTCACTGGTTCACTCCCAGGTTTCAGTGTCTGCCTTTTTTCTTTCACAGGTTTCTTTTTCATCATGAGCTCTACTATAAATGTCTTTTGAGGAAGCTGCTAAGTCTTGGTTAGGTTGGGAAGGTATTTACAATAGAATACTAGTCGTAGATTTAATCACTAAATGTGCATTGATAAGTCATAGAGGTCGATGCCACTTTTTCTGGGTAACTACCTTCTTGACAGTTATGACGTTGGTAGACTTCATACTGAGATTTTGAAAGAAATTGTCCAAGAAGATTGTAACATTAAACTAAAGAGTCAAAACTGGATAATGCAGAAGAACAAAAGAATGATTTAAAGGAAATGGTTTCTGAAGCAGCACATTGCGTCTATGCGATGAAATCTGAAACTTTGATTGGAATTTTTGTGGAAATGGCTTAAGTCTAGTAAAGAAGAGGAGGGGCTCATTTATTGAGAATATGGCTTGTATGCCATTAAGAAGAATTAGTGGCAGTACCCTCTATTTTCAAACGGATATGTTCAAATTCAGTGGTCAATTGCTAGTAAACATAACGTGTCATTGAAATAAAGTATTGAGATCGAAAAAAAACAGGTCAGTTGGGAAAGCGTTGAACTAAAGTCCTCAAGTTCCCTAGTTTTTTTTTTGTTTAAGCCTCAACCTAAAAAAGACTTAACAGCTACCTCAAAAGATATTTTTAGTACAGCTTACGATGAATCAGGAAGCTGCAAAAATTATGGTTTTTGTTTTTGTTGTTTAAGCCAAGGCTTAAACAACAAGGAAAAATATATCGGCTTGAAAACCAAGAAAAGTGGCTGGAACCACAATATTCCGCATATGCCGCATTTTTTTTCTTTATATTTTTCTCCTTAGGTAGCTTGGCACTGGAATATCGTAGAGAGTTCTTTATACATAAAAGAATGCTAGTCGTAAATGTAATGACTAAAAAATACATGGCTACGGTACTTACTTACTTGTACATGGGTCACGTGAGCTGTGCTTCTGTTATAGTCTCAGCCAACATATATACATCATTGGCGTAATCAAGGTCTGCTATTGATAGTGTTGGACTGATTGCCACACCTTTATATCTGTCAAGGGTCTTAATGATCTGGTCGATGACAAAGCTAAATAAACTGCGTGTTTGGGCACAACCCTGTCGCCCTCCTTTGTCAATTGATAGTCCTATAGAAATTTTTAGGTCTGCTCGTACCAATGCCCTCTTTCCCACGTCATAATCATTATTTAAACGGACATTTTATGGCACTCCACCATCCCTCACCGCATCCAGCATATTTTAGCATTTCTCTTAACCGAGTCAAATGCCGCTATAAAGTCAATAAAAAAATTGTGTTTTCTTCTGCTGGTGTATAAGGTGATGTTCCAAGATCTGTCTCAAGCTAAAAATACCTTCATTGGGCCAAAATTTTTGTTTTATAATACAAACCAGTCCCTCGATCTTCTGCATTATCCAGTTTTGACTTTTTAGTTTAATATTACACTCTCCCTGGAAAATTTTTCTCAAAATCTCAGTACGGAATCTACCAACGTCGTAGCTTTCAAGAAGGTAGTTACCCAGAAAGTTGCAAAGTGTCATTTACTTCAATTACTAATACCTTATACTTTTTAGTCATAAAATCTACGACTAGTATTCTATTACAAATACCTTCCAAACCTAACCAAGACTTAGCAGCTTTCTCAAAAGACATTTATACTAAAGCTCATGATGAGACTCATGATGAGAAAGTTTGCTCTAAAAGAAAAAAGGTAGCTACTGAAACCTGGGAGCGAACCAGAGAGCTTTAAATCTTCTGTCTAACGCTTTCCAAACTGGGATGTTTTGTTCGATATTAATAATTTATTGCAGTGACAAATTATGTCTATTAACAATTGACTAAAAATGTATCGGTGTAGTTCATTATAATCTGTATACAAGATCGTGGTTACAGCTGTAGCTGCAATCCAGGTTGCAGTGGTAGCTTGGAACCTAGTAAGAGACGATCACATACAATACTAAGAAATACAATTGCCCATATCTTCCAAAAATAGTGACAAATTAAGACAAGAAATACACTATTAGAACCGCCTTGTCCAAAATCCCTATATAGGAAACTTACTGTCCATTGGCTTGAATAACGAGTAAAATCTATGCTTTAAAAAAGAAGAGATCGCAATATATAGTCAGTCATATTAAGTATTTGGTCATGGTTTATCTGAGCGACTTAAACGGAAGAAAAATCAATTCAAGCACCTGTGTTGACATCTGAGATATCGAGATAAGAAAAAGCTTAACTAGAGAAAAAATAAAGATAGCATTATACTG
Source organism: Artemia franciscana (assembly GCF_032884065.1). Taxonomy (NCBI): domain Eukaryota; kingdom Metazoa; phylum Arthropoda; class Branchiopoda; order Anostraca; family Artemiidae; genus Artemia; species Artemia franciscana. The sequence continues at coordinate 12,303,336 of NC_088868.1, forward strand.
TTTGTTGGTTGGTTACGAACAATATGAAAAAAACTAAAAAAAAACTAAAAACAAAAGAAAACACAAGAAAAATAAAATAATAAACTAAAAAAAAATACTAAAAAAAAAGAAAACAAGGAAAACAGAAAAAAGCTAAATAAAAATAAAAAAATAAATAAAACAACTAAAAAAAGGAAAAAAAGACACTTGACATAGTTACAATAAAGAAAATCTGTAGCCCTTATCAATACCAGACTCCCAATCGAATCCCCACATCCGAAGTTTATGCGACCATTTCTTCCTTCTTATTTGGAGTTGAAGTCTGAGTGAGTGAGTGATTGAGTGAACGTGAGCGTGGAATTTATTTTCTGTGAGTGGGAGTGAGTTAAGGAGTTTGAGTCAGCGAACGAGTGAGTGGGTGTGAATGAGCGAGTGAATTAAAAAATTAAAAAAGAAAAAACCTAAAAAGAAAAAACCTAAAAAAATAAAAAAGATAAAAACTAAAAAAAAAATAAAAAAGCTAAAAAACTAAAAAAAAAGAAAAAACTAAAAAAAAAAACAAACTGGGAATTGCACAAATATTTCAATATATTTTGACAATAGATTAAAGTAATTCGAAAACCTTAAAACAGATACCCCAAATTTGAGGTTTAATATAAATTGTTGGAGCTTTAGCATGCTTGGCACGTAAAGATTTTTCCAAGTGTCAATGTTAGAATGAACATTGACAAATTGAAGAAAACAAATCAATAAAAAGAAGAAACTAAAAAACGAAAAAACTAAAAAAGAAAAAAAAACTAAAGAAGAAACTGTATCTATATATATAAAAATCTATATATCTATATATATAAAAATAAGTTGTCTGTGTGTGGATCTGTGGATGGATCAGGTGACGTCACCTGAAAAAACTGGATCAGGTGACGTCAAAACTGAAAAAACTAAAAAAAGGCAAAAACTACGAAAAAAACTAAAAACTAATAAAAAAAAATAAAAAAGCTAAAAAACTAAAAAAACTAAAAAAGGCAAAAACTACAAAAAAAACTAAAAACTAATAAAAAAGCTAAAAAACTAAAAAAACTAAAAAAAGGCAAAAACTACAAAAAAAACTAAAAACTAATAAAAAAAATAAAAAAGCTAAAAAACTAAAAAAACTAAAAAAAGGTAAAAAACTAAAAAAACTAAAAACTAAAAAAAACTAAAAAAAAGGAAAAAACTGAAAAATAAGCTAAAATAATGGTAAAAACCAATAAAAAACTAAAAAAAAAACTGAAAAAACTAAAAAAAGGCAAAAACTACAAAAAAACTAAAAACTAATAAAAAAAGTAAAAAAGCTAAAAAACTAAAAAAACTAAAAAAACTAAAAAAAGGTAAAAAACTAAAAAAATAAAAAATAAAAAAAAATAAAAAAAGGAAAAAACTGAAAAATAAGCTAAAATAAAGGTAAAAACCAATAAAAAACTAAAAAGAAAAAAAGGAAAAAACTAAAAAAAATTTTCATCTAAAAAACTAAAAAAAACTAAAAAAGATAAAAACTAAAAGAACTAAAAAAGAAAAAAATAAATGACGACACTCAAAGAGAAAGCGACCAGGACAAAAGGAATGTTCGATTAGCAATCAACAAAGCACCGGGACACAGGGAGTATAAATGACGACCAGGACATAAGTAAAAAAAAAAACTAACAAAACTAAAAAGAAGGTAAAAACTACAAAAAAACTAAAAAGAAAAAAAACTAAAAACTAATAAAAGAACTAAAAAATCTAAAAATCTAAATAAACTAAAAAAGAAAAAAAAAAAGGAAAAAAATAAAGGAGAAAAACAAAACTTAAAAAAAGGCAAAAACTACAAAAAAAACTAAAAACTAATAAAAAAAGTAAAAAAGCTAAAAAACTAAAAAAACTAAAAAAACTAAAAAAAGGTAAAAAACTAAAAAAAAATAAAAAATAAAAAAAAAATAAAAAAAAGGAAAAAACTGAAAAATAAGCTAAAATAAAGGTAAAAACCAATAAAAAACTAAAAAGAAAAAAAGGACAAAAGGAATGTTCGATTAGCAATTAACAAAGCACCGGGACACAGGGAGTATAAATGATGACCAGGACATAAGTAAAAAAAAAAAACTAACAAAACTAAAAAGAAGGTAAAAACTACAAAAAAACTAAAAAGAAAAAAAAACTAAAAACTAATAAAAAAACTAAAAAATCTAAAAATCTAAATAAACTAAAAATGAAAAAAAAGGAAAAAAATAAAGGAGAAAAACAAAACTAAAAAACGAATGTATATACAGACCGGGACACCGGGATACAAATGACGACCGGGACACAGGGAATATAAATGACGACCGGGACACAGGGACACAACTACAACGGGGACACCGGGGGAAACAGGGGGATATAAATGACGACCGGGACACCGGGACAGGGAATGGTCGATTAGCAATCACCAGCAACAAAGCTCAAGGGCAATCATTAGAATCATGAGGTATAGATCTGAATACAGATTATTTTCCCATGGACCATTATATGTTGCATGTTCAAGAGTCGGTAAACCTGACAATCTATTTATATGCAAAGACAATGGGACAGCAAAGAATGTTGTATATTCGCAAGTTTTACGTAGTTAAAACCATATATATATATATATATATATATATATATATATATATATATATATATATATATATATATATATATATATATATATATATATATATATATATATCTATATATATAAAAATAAGTTGTCTGTCTGTGGATGTGTGGATGGATGTGTGGATGGATGTGTCAGGTGACGTCATGTTTCGGCTGACGTCATGAAATTAGTTGCCGTCATTTTTGCTTTGAAGGTGACGTCATTCAAGTTATATAAGACATATGTTCGCCGTCATGTTTCGGCTGACGTCATGAAATTAGCTGCCATCATTTTTGCTTTGAAGGCATCATTTTTGCTTTGAAGGCGTGACGTCATTCAAGTTATATAAGACGGATGTTCGTGTAGAATTCTATTAATGCTTAAGTTTATAATGACTGATGAAGATGCTCAAAGAGTCTATGCCAGAAAACTTGCTGGTGATAGAGAAAGTCAGAAAAGAAAGCGTGCCGAGGAACTACCAGAGCAACGCGAAAGCAGACTTGCTGCTAAAAGAGAAAGTGAAAAAAGAAAGCATGCCGAGGAACTACCAGAGCAACGCAGAAGCAGACTTGCTGCTAAAAGAGAATGTGAAAAAAGAAAGCATGCCGAGGAACTACCAGAGCAACGCAGAAGCAGACTTGCTGCTAAAAGAGAATGTGAAAAAAGAAAGCATGCCGAGGAACTACCAGAGCAACGCGAAAGCAGACTTGCTGCTAAAAGAGAAAGTGAAAAAAGAAAGCATGCCGAGGAACTACCAGAGCAACGCAGAAGCAGACTTGCTGCTAAAAGAGAATGTGAAAAAAGAAAGCATGCCGAGGAACTACCAGAGCAACGCAGAAGCAGACTTGCTGCTAAAAGAGAATGTGAAAAAAGAAAGCATGCCGAGGAACTACCAGAGCAACGCGAAAGCAGACTTGCTGCTAAAAGAGAAAGTGAAAAAAGAAAGCATGCCGAGGAACTACCAGAGCAACGCAGAAGCAGACTTGCTGCTAAAACAGAATGTGAAAAAAGAAGGCGGGCCGAGGAATTACAAGAACAGCAAGAAATCAGGCTTGCTGCTGATAGAGAAAGTAAGAAAAGAAAGCGTGCCGAGGAATCAAAAGACCAGCAGGAAATCAAGCTTGCTGCTGATAGAGAAAGTAAGAAAAGAAAGCGTGCCGAGGAATCAGAGCAATCTGAAAGTTATCGCCTGGCATTCAGGTACAACCCAGTCGATGATTATAGCTTGAGTAGCTGTGTTCAAATCGGGACAATGTCCAAAATTTGTCCCTATTGCAAGGCCTTGAAATTCAATGGTGAAACAATGGGAATGTGTTGCGCCTCAGGAAAAGTTAAACTTCCTCTATTGGCTGCACCACCAGAGCCATTGAAGACTTTCCTTACTGGAACTACGTCAGAATCTAAGCGTTTTTTGTCAAAAATCAGACAATACAACTCATGTTTCCAAATGACGTCGTTTGGAGCCCAAATCGAAAATCCAGATCAATTTATGTCTACTTTTAAAGTAAAAGGGCAAATTTATCATAAAGCAGGGTCCCTTCTACCATTATTAGGCGAGAATCATAAATTTTTACAATTGTACTTCATCAGTGATAGAAATTCTGAATTGAATGCACGTTGCGAAATTTCTCCCAACGTTGAAAGGACAATCGTTTCCCAATTGCAACATCTTTTCCACGAAAATAATAATTTAGTGCGTCTGTTCAAAACAGCCATCGATTTGATGCCTACTGATACTCATAAAATTGTTATTTCCGCTGACAAAACGCCTCCTGGCCAACATGTGCGTAGATACAATGCTCCGACTATCGACGAAGTGGCAATCGTTATGGTCGGTGATCAGTTTTTACCTCGAGATATTATTCTACATAAGCGAAACGCCCAGTTGTTAAGAATTGCTGAAACTCATCGATGCTACGATGCCCTACAATATCCTATCATTTTTTGGGATGGAGCCGACGGCTATCACTTTAATATTAAATTGATGAATCCAGCCACTAACAAAGAAATGAATAAGAAATGCAGTGCAATGCATTATTATTCCTATAGACTAATGATTCGGCAGGATGAAGAAAATTATATTTTAAAATGCCGTGAATTGTTTCACCAATTTGTCGTGGATATGTATGCAAAAATTGAATCAGAACGTTTGCTATATATCCGCCTGAATCAGACCAAGCTCCGCTCTGAACAATACATTCATTTGCGAGATGCAGTTATAAATGACGGTAATACCACAAACGTTGGAAGATTAACAATTTTACCTTCGTCATATGCTGGCAGTCCACGTCATATGCATGAATATGCTCAAGATGCTATTGCGTATGTTCGTCTCTATGGTCGTCCAGATTTATTTATTACATTTACATGTAATCAATCTTGGGACGAGATACTGCAGCTTTTACTTCAAGGACAATCGGCGGTTCATAGGCATGACATTACGGCACGTGTCTTCCGGCAAAAGTTGAAATCACTGATAAACTACCTTGTAAAACATGAAGTGTTTGGGTCAGTGCGATGCTGGATGTACTCAGTGGAATGGCAAAAACGAGGTTTGCCACACGCACATATACTAATCTGGCTACATAAAAAAATTACTTCAAACGAAATTGATGATGTGATTTCCGCTGAAATACCTGATAAAAATGTCGATAAGGGGTTACATGATATTATTGTAAAAAATATGATACATGGACCTTGCGGTGCACTGAACGAAAATTCACCATGCATGGCCAAAGGAAGGTGCACAAAGCAATATCCTCGACTTTTAGTACCCACAACAATTACTGGCAATGATGGTTACCCACAATATAGAAGAAGATCTACTGAAGATGGTGGTAAAACAGCAATAATAAAGAAGCGTAACGGTACCACCATCGAAGTAGATAACCAGTGGGTTGTTCCATATTCCCCTTTATTATCCAAAACATTTAATGCACATATAAACGTTGAATACTGTAACTCCGTAAAGGCAATAAAATATATATGTAAATACGTCAACAAAGGCAGTGACATGGCAGTTTTTGGCTTGCAGTCCGAAATCAAAGATTTCGATGAAATCGTAGAATATCAGGCTGGAAGATACATAAGCAGTAATGAAGCTGTTTGGCGAATTCTTTCATTTCCGATACATGAACGTAGTCCAGCTGTTGTTCACTTAGCGGTACATTTACAGAATGGTCAACGTGTTTATTTCACGGAAACCAACGTGCAACAAAGAGTCCTGAATCCACCGGATACAACATTAACAGCTTTTTTTCGCTTTGCAAAAATGATTCTTTTGCGAAAAAACTGCTGTATACTGAAGTGCCTTCGTATTACACGTGAAATACTAAAAATAAAGTATTTGAACGTCGAAAACAGGGTAAGTCAGTCGACGGCCAACCTACCATCTTCAAAGATACCACGATAGGAAGACTCTACACCGTTCACCCCAATCAACATGAATGCTTCTTTCTACGCCTGCTTTTGGTGAATGTACCCGGTCCGACATCCTTTGAGTATTTGAGGACTGTAAATGGTACTATACATGACACTTACCGTAGTGCATGCCAAGCTCTGAATTTATTGGAGAATGACCAACACTGGGATAACTGCATCAATGACGCGTGCGAAACGTCAACCCCAAGTCAAATTCGTGCATTGTTTGGCATCATTTTAACAACTTGCTCTCCATCAGCTCCTACAGAGTTATGGGAAAAATATAAGTCAAAAATGTCCGAAGATATACTTCATCGAAAACAGTTAGAGACGTCAGACATGACTTTTGATTTTACACCAGAAATTTATAACTACACTTTAGTTGTTATAGAAGATATTTGCATAAGTATGGCAAACAAACCTCTTCAGGGTTTGGGAATGCCTTCACCTAACCGTATCGCTGCTGTTTCGACATGTGTAGAATTGGATCGTGAACAAAGTTACAGTACGAGTGATCTATTGTCGTATGTACAAAATAACATTTCCAAGTTAACGTCGGAACAAAAAGACATTTATGATACGATAATGCATTGTGTCGATAACAACGTTGGAGAAATTTTCTTTTTGGATGCGCCAGGAGGTACTGGTAAAACGTTTGTGATAAAACTGATTCTGGCATCAATTCGATCTAAAAATGATATAGCGTTGGCAATTGCGTCGTCCGGAATAGCCGCAACATTGCTGCCTGGTGGAAGAACTGCTCATTCCGCTTTGAAATTGCCTCTGAACTTGCATTCTACAGAAACTCCCACGTGCAATATTTCCAAATCATCTGGGATGGGTAAAGTATTGCAGCAATGCAAACTTATTATTTGGGATGAGTGCACAATGGCACACAAAAAATCGCTCGAGGCTCTGGATCAATGCTTGAAAGATTTAAGAGGGAATTCGAAACCCTTTGGCAGCACATTAATATTGCTTGCAGGAGATTTCAGGCAAACATTACCTATAATACCTAGATCAACTCCTGCAGACGAAATGAATGCTTGCCTGAAAAATTCTAATTTATGGGCACACGTAAAAACATTAAAATTAACTACAAATATGCGTGTCCGATTGCAAAACGATGACTCTGGTCAAACATTTTCAGATCAATTGCTAGCAATGGGAAACGGAAAGCTCCCAGTAGACTCAATTTCAGGACGTATACAACTACCTGCTGATTTCTGTAATTTAGTGACGTCCAAAAATGAATTGATTGAAAATATATTTCCGAATATTCTAAAAAATTATAAAAATAATAAATGGCTAAGTGAAAGAGCGATTCTCGCACCCAAGAATATAGACGTCCACGAAATCAACAATATTGTTTTGACCAAGATTCAAGACCAGGCAGTCCTTTACAAGTCAGTCGACACAGTTTTGGAACCAAATGAAGCGGTTAATTATCCATCTGAATTTTTAAATTCCATAGATCTTTCAGGGTTTCCACCACACGTGCTACAACTAAAAATAGGCGTACCAATAATATTGTTACGTAACATAAACCCACCAAAGCTTTGCAATGGCACTCGACTTGCCGTAAAAAAAACAATGGAAAACCTAATAGAGGCCACAATCCTGACAGGGCCTTTTGAGGGTGAGGCTGTTCTTATTCCTCGCATTCCCATGATTCCAACAGATCTGCCTTTTCAATTTAAAAGATTGCAATTCCCAATTCGATTAGCATTTGCAATCACCATTAACAAAGCTCAAGGTCAATCATTAGAAAAATGTGGTATTGATCTTAATACTGATTGTTTTTCCCATGGACAATTGTACGTTGCATGTTCGAGGGTCGGTAAACCTGACAATCTATTTATATGCAGCGAGAATTGGACAGCGAAGAATGTTGTATATTCTCAAGTTTTACGAAGTTAGTTGTATTTCGGAACAGACTGTTGTATATTCACAAGTTTTACGTAGTTAATTTGTATTGTATCTATCTATCTATCTATCTATATAAAAACGAGTTGTGTGTATGCATGTTTGTTTGTTTGTAAAAAGAACGTTTGCATATGACGTCATTATTAGTACATACGGCTTTGTATATGGACAGACAATGGGAAAGCCAAGAATGTTGTATATTCGCAATTTTTACGTAGTTTGAAACACATATATAAATCTATCTATATTCACAGGTGGGACACAGGGACACAACTACAATGGCGCGTAACTAATATGGCGCGTAACTAATATGGCGCGTAACGACTTACGCGCGCGGGGGGGCTTGGGGGGGGCGCGAAGCGCCCCCACCAACTAGGTGTTGGGGTGGCGCGAAGCGCCACCCCAACAGCTAGTATATATATATATATATATATATATATATATATATATATATATATCTATCTATATTCACAGGTGGGACATAGGGACACAACTACAATGGCGCGTAACTATTATGGCGCGTAACGACTTACGCGCGCGGGGGGGCTTGGGGGGGGGCGCGAAGCGCCCCCACCAACTAGGTGTTGGGGTGGCGCGAAGCGCCACCCCAACAGCTAGTATATATATATATATATATATATATATATATGTATATATATATATATATATATATATATATATATATATATATATATCTATATATATAAAAATAAGTTATCTGTGTGTGGATCTGTGGATCTGTGGATCAGGTGACGTCATGTTTGTCCGCATATGACGTCTGAATTATTTCACACTAATACAAAAGAAGAAAAAAACTAAAAAAGGTAAAAACTACAAAAAAAACTAAAAAGAAAAAAAAACTAAAAAAGCTTAAAAAACTAAAAAAAACTAAAAAAAGGTAAAAATCTAATAACTAAAAAAAAACTGAAAAAAATAAAAAAAGGCAAAAACTACAAAAAAAATAAAAACTAATAAAAAAACTAAAAAAGCTAAAAAACTAAAAAAAAATAAAAAAAATAAAAAAAGGTAAAAAACTAAAAAAAACTAAAAACTAAAAAAGAAAAAAACTAAAAAAAAGGAAAAAACTGAAAAATAAAAGAGAAAAAGAAAACTAAAAAAATATGAATAAATATATATAAAAATAAGTTGTTTGTGGGTTATGTCTGTCTGTCTGTCTGTCGAGTGACATCGTGTTTGTCCGCATATGACGTCTGAATTATTTCACACTAATACAAAAGAAGAAAAAAAACTAAAAAAGGTAAAAACTACAAAAAAAACTAAAAAGAAAAAAAACTAAAAAAGCTAAAAAACTAAAAAAAAACTAAAAAAACTAAAAAAACTAAAAAAAGGTAAAAAACAAAAAAAAACTAAAAACTAAAAAAGAAAAAACCTAAAAAAAAGGAAAAAACTGAAAAATAAGAGAAAAAGAAAACTAAAAAAATATTAATAAATATAAAAAATATAAATATAAATATAATATAAATTAGCAACCAACAAAGCACCGAGACACAAATGACGACCGGGACACAGGGAGTATAAATGACGACCAGGACATAAGTAAAAAAAAACTAAAAAAACTAAAAAAATGGTAAAAACTACAAAAAAACTAAAAATTAACAAAAAAACTAAAAAATCTAAAAATCTAAATAAACTAAAAAAGAAAAAAAAAGAAAAAAGGAAAAAAATAAAGGAGAAAAACAAAACTAAAAAACGAATGTATATACAGACCGGGACACCGGGATACAAATGACGACCGGGACACAGGGAATATAAATGACGACCGGGACACAGGGACACAACTACAATGGGGACGCCGGGGGGCACAGGGGGATATAAATGACGACCGGGACACCGGGACACAAGGAATATAAATGACGCCCGGGAAACTTTTTTAGTTTTTTTATTAGTTTTATGTCCCTGTGTCCCGGTCGTCATTTATATTCCCTGTGTCCCGGTCGTCATTTGTGTCCCGGTGTTCCAGTCTGTGATTTCTCTTTGAGTGTCCCGGGCGTCATTTATATTCCTTGTGTCCCGGTGTCCCGGTCGTCATTTATATCCCCCTGTGCCCCCCGGCGTCCCCATTGTAGTTGTGTCCCTGTGTCCCGGTCGTCATTTATATTCCCTGTGTCCCGGTCGTCATTTGTATCCCGGTGTACCGGTCTGTATATACATTCGTTTTTTAGTTTTGTTTTTCTCCTTTATTTTTTTCCTTTTTTTTTCTTTTTTAGTTTATTTAGATTTTTAGATTTTTTAGTTTTTTTATTAGTTTTTAGTTTTTTTTTCTTTTTAGTTTTTTGCTAATCGAACATTCCTTTTGTCCTGGTCGCTTTCTCTTTGAGTGTCGTCATTTATTTTTTTCTTTTTTAGTTCTTTTAGTTTTTCCCTTTTTTAGTTTTTTTTAGTTTTTTAGATGAAAATTTTTTTTAGTTTTTTCCTTTTTTTCTTTTTAGTTTTTTATTGGTTTTTACCTTTATTTTAGCTTATTTTTCAGTTTTTTCCTTTTTTTTATTTTTTTTTATTTTTTATTTTTTTTAGTTTTTTACCTTTTTTTAGTTTTTTTAGTTTTTTTAGTTTTTTAGCTTTTTTACTTTTTTTATTAGTTTTTAGTTTTTTTTTTGTAGTTTTTGCCATTTTTTAGTTTTTTCAGTTTTTTTTTTAGTTTTTTATTGGTTTTTACCTTTATTTTAGCTTATTTTTCAGTTTTTTCCTTTTTTTTTAGTTTTTTTTAGTTTTTAGTTTTTTTAGTTTTTTACCTTTTTTTAGTTTTTTTAGTTTTTTTAGTTTTTTAGCTTTTTTATTTTTTTTATTAGTTTTTAGTTTTTTTTGTAGTTTTTGCCTTTTTTTAGTTTTTTTAGTTTTTTAGCTTTTTTATTAGTTTTTAGTTTTTTTTGTAGTTTTTGCCTTTTTTTAGTTTTTTTAGTTTTTTAGCTTTTTTATTTTTTTTATTAGTTTTTAGTTTTTTTTGTAGTTTTTGCCTTTTTTTAGTTTTTTCAGTTTTGACGTCACCTGATCCAGTTTTTTCAGGTGACGTCACCTGATCCATCCATCCACAGACAGACAACTTATTTTTATATATATAGATAGATATATAATATAAAAAGTATATATATAATATAATATAAAAGTATAAAATAATATATAATCTATATATATAAAAATAAGTTGTCTGTCCGTTACGCCAGATTATATCTTCTACATATATAAAAGAAAACAAACTAGAATGCAAAAACTGGAAATTGCATAAATATTTCGAAATATTTTGGCAATAGATTAAAGTAATTCGAAAAAGAAAAATGGTAAAAAACTAAAAAAAAAACTAAAAAGAAAAAACTAAAAAAAAAATTAAAAATTAAAAAAATTAAAAAAAGAAAAAACCTATAAAGAAAAAAACGTAAAAAAATAAAAAAGATAAAAAACTAAAAAAAAAACTAAAAAAGCTAAAAAACTAAAAAAAGAAAAAACTAAAAAAAAACTGGGAATTGCACAAATATTTCAATATATTTTGAAAATAGATTAAAGTAATTCGAAAACCTTAAAACAGATACCCCAAATTTTGATGTTTAATTTAAATTGTTGGAGCTTTAGCATGCTTGGCACGTAAAGATTTTTCCAAGTGTCAATGTTAGAATGAACATTGAGAAATTGAAGAAAACAAATCAATAAAAAGAAGAAACTAAAAAAAGAAAAAACTAAAAAAGAAAGAAACTGTATCTATATATATAAAAATCTATATATATAAAAATAAGTTGTCTGTCTTTTATGTCTGTTACGCCAGATTATATCTTATCTATATATAAAAATAAGTTGTATGTATTTTTGTACTGAGGGTTTGCACATGACGTCTGAAAAATAAAGAAGAAAAAGAAAACTGAAAAAAAATGGTAAAAAACTAAAAAAAAACTAAAAAATAAAAAAAATAAAAAAAGAAGAAACTTAAAAAGAAAAAATGTAAAAAAAAAATAAAAAAATAAAAAGGTAAAAAACTAAAAAGAAAAAAAACTAAAAAAAGCTAAACAACTAAAAAAAGAAAAAAACTAAAAAAAAAACTGGGAATTGCACAAATATTTCAATATATTTTGACAAAAGATTAAGGTAACTCGAAAACATTAAAACAGATACCCAAAATTTTGAGGTTTATTATAAATTGTTAGAGCTTTAGCTTGCTTGGCACGTAAAGATTTTTCCAAGTGTCAATGTTAGAATGAACATTGACAAATTTAAGAAAACAAATCAATAAAAAGAAGAAACTTAAAAAAGAAAAACTAAAAAAGAAAAAAAACTAAGAAAAGAAAAAACTAAAAAGAAAAAAACTGAAATGAAACTGTATCTATATATCTATATAAATGGCGACCGGGACACTCAAAGAGAAATTACAGACTGGGATACCGGGACACAAATGACGACCGGGACACAGGGAATATAAATGACGACCTGGACACAGGGACACAACTACAACGGGGATGCCGGGGGCACAGGGGGATATATAAATGACGACGGGGACACAGGGAATGTTCGATTAGCAATCACCATCAACAAAGCTCAAGGGCAATCGTTAGAAAAATGCGGTATAGATATGAATACGGATTGTTTTCCCATGGACAATTATTATGTTGCATGTTCAAGAGTTGGTAAACCTGACAATCTATATATATGGACAGACAATAGGACAGCAAAGAATGTTGTATTTTCGCAAGTTTTATGTAGTTAAATATATATATATATATATATATATATCTATATATATATAAACAAGTTGTCTGTGTGTCTGTGTGTCGACTGACGTCATGTTTGTCGACTGACGAAATTACAGACCGGGACATCAGGACGCAAATGACGACCGGGACATAGGGAATATAAATGACGACCGGGACACTCAAAAAGAAAGCGACCGGAAACAAGGAATGTTCGATTAGCAGTCACCATCAACAAAGCACCGGACACAAATGACGACCGGAACACAGGGGATATAAATGACGACCAGGACACTCAAAGAGAAATTACAGACCGGGACACCGGAACACAAATGACGACCGGGACAAAAATGACGACCGGGACACCAGGACACAGGGAATATAAATGACGACCGGGACACTCAAAGAGAAATTACAGACTGGGACACCGGGACACAGGGAAACAACAACAACGGGGACGCCGGGGGCACAGGGGATATATAAATGACGACGGGGACACAGGGAATGTTCGATTAGCAATCACCAACAACAAAGCTCAAGGGCAATCATTAGAATAATGAGGTATAGATCTGAATACAGATTATTTTTCCCATAGACAATTATATGTTTCATGTTCAAGAGTCGGTAAACCTGACAATCTATTTATATACACAGACAATGGACAGCAAAGAATGTTGTATATTCGCAAGTTTTACGTACTTAAAAACATATATATATATATATATATATATATATATATATATATATATATATATATATATATATATATATATATATATATATATATATATATATATATATATATATATATATATATATATATATATATATATATATATATATATCTATCTATATTCACAGGTGGGACATAGGGACACAACTACAATGGCGCGTAACTAATATGGCGCGTAACGACTTACGCGCGCGGGGGGGCTTGGGGGGGGCGCGAAGCGCCCCCACCAACTAGGTGTTGGGGTGGCGCGAAGCGCCACCCCAACAGCTAGTATAATATAAAATATATATAAATATAAAAAGGCAAAAACTACAAAAAAATAAAAACTAATAAAAAAACTAAAAAAGCTAAAAAACTAAAAAAACTAAAAAAAAACTAAAAAAAGGTAAAAAACTAAAAAAAACTAAAAACTAAAAAAGAAAAAAACTAAAAAAAAGGAAAAACTGAAAAATAAAAGAGAAAAAGAAAACTAAAAAAATATGAATAAATATATATAAAAATAAGTTATTTGTGGGTTATGTCTGTCTGTCTGTCTGTCGAGTGACGTCGTGTTTGTCCGCATATGACGTCTGAATTATTTCACACTAATACAAAAGAAGAAAAAAAACTAAAAAAGGTAAAAACTACAAAAAAAAACCTAAAAAGAAAAAAACTAAAAAAGCTAAAAAACTAAAAAAAACTAAAAAAAAGGTAAAAAACTAAAAACTAAAAAAAACTGAAAAAACTAAAACAGGCAAAAACTAAAAAAAAAACTAAAAACTAATAAAAAAACTAAAAAAGCTAAAAAACTAAAAAAACTAAAAGATAAAAAACAAAAAAACTAAAAACTAAAAAGAAAAAACTAAAAAAAAGGAAAAAACTGAAAAATAAGAGAAAAAGAAAACTAAAAAATATTAATAAATATAAAAAATATAAATATAAATATAATATAAATTAGCAATCAACAAAGCACCGAGACACAAATGACGACCGGGACACAGGGAGTATAAATGACGACCAGGACATAAGTAAAAAAAAAAAAACTAAAAAAACTAAAAAAACTGTCTGTCTGTCGAGTGACGTCGTGTTTGTCCGCATATGACGTCTGAATTATTTCACACTAATACAAAAGAAGAAAAAAAAACTAAAAAAGGTAAAAACTACAAAAAAAAACTAAAAAGAAAAAAAACTAAAAAAGCTAAAAAACTAAAAAAAACTAAAAAAAAGGTAAAAAACTAAAAACTAAAAAAAACTGAAAAAACTAAAAAAGGCAAAAACTAAAAAAAAAAAAACTAAAAACTAATAAAAAAACTAAAAAAGCTGAAAAACTAAAAAACTAAAAAAAACTAAAAAAAGGTAAAAAACAAAAAAAAACTAAAAACTAAAAAGAATGATAAATGACGTCGTATAAATGACGTCGGGGACACAGGGAATGTTCGATTAGCAATCACTATCAACAAAGCTCAAGGGTAATCGTTAGAAAAATGCGGTATAGATCTGAATACGGATTGTTTTCCCATGGACAATTATTATGTTGCATGTTCAAGAGTTGGTAAACCTGACAATCTATTGACATGGACAGACAATGGGACAGCAAAGAATGTTGTATATTTGCATGTTTTACGTAGTTAAATAATATATATATATATATATATATATATATATCTATATATATATTATATATATATATATATATATATATATATATATATATATATATATCTATCTATATATATAAAAATAAGTTGTCTGTGGATGGATGGATGGATGGATGTGTGGATGGATGTGTCAGGTGACGTCACCTGAAAAAACTGGATTAGGTGACGTCAAAACTGAAAAAACTAAAAAAAGGCAAAAACTACAAAAAAAACTAAAACTAATAAAAAAAATAAAAAAGCTAAAAACTAAAAAAACTATAAAGGTAAAAACCAATAAAAAACTAAAAAAAAAACTGAAAAAACTAAAAAAAGGCAAAAACTACAAAAAAAAACAAAAAACTAATAAAAAAAGTAAAAAAGCTAAAAAACTAAAAAAACTAAAAAACTAAAAAAAGGTAAAAAACTAAAAAAAATAAAAAATAAAAAAAAACTAAAAAAAGGAAAAAACTGAAAAATAAGCTAAATAAAGGTAAAAACCAATAAAAAACTAAAAAAAAAAAGGAAAAAACTAATAAATGACGACACTCAAAGAGAAAGCGACCAGGACAAAAAACTAAAAAAAAAGGCAAAAACTACAAAAAAACTAAAAACTAATAAAAAAATAAAAAAGCTAAAAAACTAAAAAAACTAAAAAAAGGTAAAAAACTAAAAAAACTAAAACTAAAAAAAAACTAAAAAAGGTAAAAACTAAAAGAACTAAAAAGAAAAAAATAAATGACGACACTCAAAGAGAAAGCGACCAGGACAAAAGGAATGTTCGATTAGCAATCAACAAAGCACCGGGACACAGGGAGTATAAATGACGACCAGGACACAAGTAAAAAAAAAATTAACAAAACTAAAAAGAAGGTAAAAACTACAAAAAAACTAAAAAGAAAAAAAAACTAAAAACTAATAAAAAAACTAAAAAATCTAAAAATCTAAATAAACTAAAAAAGAAAAAAAAAGGAAAAAAATAAAGGAGAAAAACAAAACTAAAAAACGAATGTATATACAGACCGGTACACCGGGATACAAATGACGACCGGGACACAGGGAATATAAATAACGACCGGGACACAGGGACACAACTACAACGGGGACACCGGGGGAAACAGGGGGATATAAATGACGACCGGGACAAAAAAACTAAAAAGAAATAAAAACTAAAACTAATAAAAAAAACTAAAAAATCTAAAAATCTAAATAAGCTAAAAAAGAAAAAAAAAGGAAAAAAATAAAGGAGAAAAACAAAACTAAAAAACGAATGTATACAGACCGGGACACCGGGATACAAATGATGACCGGGACCCGGGACACAGGAATATAAATGACGACCGGGACACAGGGACACAACTACAACGGGGACACCGGGGGAAACAGGGGGGATAACCTGACAATCTAGGTTATATGCAAAGACAATGGGACAGCAAAGAATGTTGTATATTCGCAAGTTTTACGTAGTTAAAACCATATATATATATATATCTATATTCACAGGTGGGACATAGGGACACAACTACAATGGCGCGTAACTATTATGGCGCGTAACGACTTACGCGCGCGGGGGGGCTTGGGGGGGGCGCGAAGCGCCCCCACCAACTAGGTGTTGGGGTGGCGCGAAGCGCCACCCCAACAGCTAGTATATATATATATATATATATATATAATATATATATATATATTCACAGGTGGGACACAGGGACACAACTACAATGCTACGTAACTAATATGGCGCGTAATGACTTACGCGCGCGGGGGGCTTGGGGGCGCGAAGCGCCCCAACAACTAGCTTTTATATATATAGATGTCCCGGTGTCCCGGTCATCATTTGTGTCCCGATGTCCCGGTCTTTAATTTCGTCAGTCGACAAATATGACGTCAGTCGACACACAAACATGACGTCAGTAGACAGACACACAGACAAACAGCTTATTTTTTATATATATATATATATATATATATATATATATATATATATATATATATATATATATATATATATATATATAGATATATATATATATATATATATAACTGGTATGTTTGTGTGTTTGTCCGCATATGACGTCATTATAAGTATATAAGGCTTTGTATATGACGTCATTATAAGTAAATAAGGGGGCGATTCAAAGAGAAATTCCAGTATAAATCTTACAACGGCAGAAGAAACAGCCGAGGAAGCTGCTGAAAGAGTTAATTCAAAGAGAAATTTTAGTATAAATCCTACAATGGCAGAAGAAACAGCCGAGGAAGCTGCTCAAAGAGTTAATGCCTAAAGGCTTGCGGCTAATAGAGAAAGTCATAAAAGAAAGCGTGCCGAGGAATCACAAGAACAACGTGAAACAGGCTTGCGTCTCAAAGAGAAAATGACGACCGGGACACAGGGATTATAAATGACGACCGGGACACTCAAAGAGAAATTACAGACCGGGACACCGAGAATCACAAATGACAACTGGGACACCGGGAATATAAATGACAATCGGGACACAGGGACATAACTACAACGGGGACGCCAGGGGAGGGCACTTTAACTGAAAGTAAGGAGCGACACTAAAACTTAAAACGAACAGAAATTATTCCGTATAGTAAAGGGGTTGTCCCCTCCCCAGCACCTCGCTCTTTACGCTAAAGTTTTCTTATGGTTTTAAAAAGCAGAGTTGTGACAAAGAGTCAAACTCTTATTATGTTAGTCAAGCCAGTCAAAGAGTCAAACAGATTATGTTAATCCCTTGTGTAACTTGGTGAATTACTGTTGAATTACCATAATTCTTGTATTTTAGAATGATATCTCTATTTTTTTAAGTCAATATTTCAGATGTCAAGCCAGGTACTTGTAGTGGTTCTTCTTCCATTTAACTCACTCGGATAAAACCATGACGAAATCTAGGTATAACTGACTATCTCTTTTTTCTAAGCAAATAGATTTTTCTCGTTATTTAAGCCAAGGGACGGAAAATTTCCTATATAGGGTTTTTGACAAGGCAGATCTAATACTGTATTTCTTGTTTTAATCTGTCTCTATTTTAGGAAATACGGGCTTCTGTATTTCTCAGTATTGCACATGATCGTCTCTTACTAGGTTCGTCTCTTCTAGGATCGTCTCTTACTAACCCCGATTGCAACTATAGATGTGACCACGATCATGTATACGAATTATAATGAACTAAACCAATCTATTTTAGTCATTTGTTAATTTATCTAATTTGTCATTGAAAATAAAATATTAAGATTCAACGAAACATCCT
>NC_088868.1:12685201-12785201 GCF_032884065.1 Artemia franciscana
CGTTATCATTGCTACAACGATAACTGCAACCTAGTAAACGGCCCATAGTAACTTAAAATTTTTAGTAGCCAAATAGTTACCAATAGTAACCAAAAATCTAAATACGTATTTAAAAAGGTCAAGTGAAAAAAAAATTCCATTTGTAGCCGATTTAGGAATGGTAATTATTATTTCAATTAATCTTAATAATAAAATGTTCTTTTGAAAACAAATTTGTGGGAATTCCGTACCTTGAGACCCCTTGAAAATGGTATCAAACCGAATTAAGCTTGCTCCATATTACTCGTAATATTCTTTCATTGGTAATATGAAGCCTCAAGTATCAAATGCTGATAATTCTTTGAACATATCTGCAGAAAATATAAAAGGAGCAAACAAGCTAAAAATAAGAATAATCCAGCCTGTAATGAAGAAAAAAGACTTTTGGTTCCGAGCTGGTAGTAAAGGCTTTTTGAAGATGCATGTATATACAGACGTAGGTAAGGAGAGTAACAAATTGATTGGTAAGCAAGAAGAGCCGAAACACCGGCCAATTTTGACAGGGAGAGAATATGTATGGGGAAGAAATAGCTCATATGATAAGCCCTGGCAAGATGAACTAAGAAAAGGTGGTGAGTACAGTGGAGAAAAAGTTATTACATACGAAAGGGCTTTAATGCGGCAGAGGGCAGCCCAAGAAAGGAAAAAAAGGGTAGCTCAGCTGACTGAAATAGAACCGGTCTTTTTGGACAAGAATAAAACAGCCTTTATTTTTCAAAGATCAACTCCTTTTACTCCTCAACTTGCAGTAGAGAAAATTAACAGCGGAAGCGAGATTTCCTGTTGGATTTTGATGAAATACGAGGATTACTTCACCATTGGTTCAAATTGCTGGTCAAGAAACAGGGTCCCATGTTCCAACTAATACAAAGAGCTCTTTTGACTCGATTTCTATGGTAATAAGTGACATGAAATTACGGCCCAAAGAATATACTTCCTACTATGAATATTCCTATGTTTAGTCAAATTCAGATGATAAATTGATGTATCTATCATACATAGTGGCGTAATTTTTCAAAATCTTGGAGCCAATTTTCCCAAATCAAATAAAAATGACAATAAAAACTGAAAAATGAGCCTTGTAGTACCATAAAAGCAAGATATACTTAAGAAACTGACTCATTTGTGTGGGGTCTCAAATTATGCAGGCTTTTTAATAGTCAAAGAAAAGTAACAAACTTTGTGTTTTCGTAGCTAGAACCTAGTAAAAGACGAACCACTGGGAATCCGGCAGCAGAGTTACTGAAATATGACATCAAATCCCAGAGAAGCAATTCTTCAAAAGAGGCGTGAGTTATATTATCTTGTCAAAAGAGTCCTGTGGTAGCGTAGTGGGTTTGATATCTACTTGGTAATAGGGTGCTGAGAGATCGAACCTAGCTGTGTGAGCACTCTGCAGGGCCGACGTAAGGACCTAGACGTATTCAAGAAGCATCTTTAATCCTATGCAATGTCTTGTCAAAAGATATTTTTATTACATCATCTGGTATTGGAAGATGCAGTTTTTGTCAAAAAATTTATCTTATTTAATATTATAGTTTGTTGCTTAAAAAACGCTAAATATGGCAATTTTCTATCAAATTGAGCCCTTGAATATCTATACCGTAATTCAGTGCCTCGGTAGCGGCGACGGAAAAAAAAAGAATAAAACCAAGGAGAAACATCACTTATTCCTATGCAAAAATAGTATTTTCTGTGATGCTCAGAATGGGGGACTGTCATTCTTCTAAATAGTTTTTTTGCCTGATTATGGAGATTCGAATTGTGCAGTTTCCATTTGGATCTGACCCAATTTCTTGTTGAGTTTTTGGTTGTTTTTCGAAAGTCCTACAAATTGTTTTTTCCAGTAAACTTTTATCATTAAGATTAACTGAAACAATAGTTTCCGTTCCTCAATCAGCTCTAAATGGTTCTTTTTCATTTGACTTTTTTTTATCAAAATTGATTTCAAATTGTCTGTTATTCTTTACTAGGTTGCAGCAGATGCTACAACCATCCTTGGAAAGTTAGCCCACGGCAAGATGATCAGCTTATGAAACAAGAGAGATACAATTTTCTTTTGAACACTTATCAGTATTCTTTGAAAATTAGATGAATGTATTGCATGAGTTTTATTGCCCAAAATCTACAACTCAATTAAACCACCCTGAGAATTTCAAGGGGCTGACAACTTCTTTGTTATTTTGCTCATCAGGAAACATGGATAATTCCTCTACTAAAAAAAGCTAAATGTTCTAAATTTAATCTATCTTTAATATACAACGAAAATCGAAATCGAAAACGAAAATGATGTATGACGAATTATGGGGTTATTTATTTATTATTGATGTTGTATGGAAAGAGACGTTCAACGCTCCCCATGAAACTTCTATAATTAAGTATTAATAGTGATAGTAACGATGGTTACCTAAACGCCATAATAATCTTATAACTTCATAGCCCTTCAAAGAATAAAACACGATTTTCAATAGGAATTTCGCATGCAGTCACGATACCAGTAAAAACTTGTTTTTTTACAAGCCTTTGAGTTTTCGTTTACTATGGGCTGTAAGTTCGCTCTTCCCTTGGTTGCAGCCACTGTTGTGACCATTTGATATTAAATTGATATCAATTTGATATCAAATAATTGACATATTGATATCAAAATTGATATTTTGATATCAAAATTGACATATTGATATCAAATAATATAGGAATGGAATTGCAATGTGTGAGCTCATAAACTGCCATCAAGCATCTAACAAATATAGCAGCAATTAAAGGAATATTGGAGGCACAAACCTAAATAACTGCTGTTGCCAACTTCAAAGACCTTTGAAGGTGTTTGGTTGGGGCAGGGAAGAAACCTGGGAAGTAGCATGCCAACACGTACTCCTATACTTGTACGTTCAGAGCGTGTATTATATAGAATGTGTATGAGGGTACTTCTCTACGCTTATTATAAATTAAAACGTGAATCGCTATTCCAACACTGTTTTTTTTTTCAATACTTTCAGTAAAGTTGTTAACCTACGTAAATGAAACTTTGAGGGATTCCCATTAAATGGTGTTTGAGCTGATTTCTGGAAGCTTTTTAACTTAGCTTAACTTTTTTTTTTCTGTACAATACTAACTGGTATGTCTCTGGAACGCAATTATTCAGTGTTAACGCCGTTAACGGTTGTGATTCGATCCTGGGATAAAACTTGTGTCGGGCGTGTAGGAAATTAAGCTTTTTCTGCATTTGAAATTTTTAACAGCAATTTACTTTTCCCCTGGAAATTCCCTTTTTGACCTACGCCTTGTAAATTTTTAAATCTTAAAATATAAAAATAGAATAAGAATCTTCCTTCAACCACCTCATATTATGGACGTCTGTGAAGTCTGAACCTGGGAATATTTTCACCCCTTTGTCACCTATGTCACTTCCTTAGTTGCTTGTATCCTCTCCTAGCATTCCACTTTGTAGATTACACCTTATACATTTTTAAAATCTGCAGAAAGCCCAAGTCAATTGCGCCATGTGGTGGGCGCCTGAGAGGACCGAGCTCCGTGTATTTTATCCCCCTCCCTCCTCGGATCGTTTTGTTGGGTTTGTTCTATTATTTTATTCTGTATCTATCTTCTAGCCCCAAAGATTGAAAAAGAAATGACGAGGTCTAACTCCAAATTTTGCGTAAATGTAGGAAGAGTAATCCTTTTAAACATATTTCCAGCTTAAAAGATTGATTGCCTGACGATATGTTTGATAATTACTGAATTTTAAAAATTGTTGCATATTTGTTAATTAGCCATCTGGTTATTTTATGCATCCAGAAAAATAATATACATCATTCTTATGTCGAATGTTTTATGTGATATCCAATGTTTCTGTTCCGTAAAATCTTTATCTGTGTTTCATTTAAATTAGTTTTTGCTTCTTCAGGTTCCTATTGGTACTGTTTTCAAGTCGCGTGATGGAAAAATAAAAGCCGAACTTTCAGAAGAAGGAGCTATGTTTTTAGCCGCGCGTGGTGGAGCAGGTGGCAAAGGGAACGCCTACTTCGCATCAGCAACAAATCAGTCACCCGATATAGCTGAATACGGAGCAGATGGAGAGAGTTTTTGGTATAATGTTGAGCTAAAAACTATAGCTCATGTAGGATTAGTAAGTAGCCTATTTGTACTTTCATTTTCATTCTTGGGTGTTTTTTAGCATTTTGACTATAGGGGGGGGAACAGGGGGCTCACATTCAAGGGGTATGGGCTACCCTTTATTGGAAGGTGTTTTTGGGGTGCCTTCATTAGAAAGTTAATTTAAAGTGCACCTCTTAACCTAGTCTAATTTTACACTTTGACAAAATGAACCTGGCAACATATAAATCAGTTTATCATCAATCATCATTTTTAGCGTGTCCCTCCGAATGATGCATATAATCTCATTTAATTTTAAACTAGGTGAAATAAATGGGTTCACTCCCTCTCAGAATCAGAACCTTAGGCCTTTATGATCATTGTCATTTCCATCCGATGTGGAACGTATTTTACAATCTTCTGAATGCAAGAATCAGTTGCTCGTTCGATAAAGACTGCTTACTTATGCAATTAGTAATCTTTATTCTCACCAAGGCTGTATCCAGAGTGTGGTATCGAGTCTGAAACCTCCCCTCGAAATAATTGTTTGGCTCGTAGAAAGAAACAAAAATGTATATAATTAAAGTTGAATATGTTTTTAAACTTTCGTTATATCCCACCCCCTCCCGACAAAAAAAACTTGGGTACGCCCTTGATTCTCATAAACCTAACCTGTCGAATATAAGCTCTGGGGAAAAAGCTGTTTAAATCCTGCACGGAAATAATAAGAAGAGTATTGGTAATACTTAGCTGGAAATTATAAAATGACACATTATATAAATAACACAAATAGAATATGAATTAAATGCAACTAATAATAAAATAAAATTGTGTAATTTTTTCTGGAATGTATGTCGCGTATTTTTCAGCAAGTAGTAGAGCCAGGTGATTAAAACTATCCGGGACGAGCTCAAACACCAATTCAGGGGAATATTGGGAAGTTTCTCTGAAATACGGATGACAGTTTTTCAGGTAAGCGATCATTTACCCCCAGCCGAGAGATAAAAAAAAGCAATCAAATTTGAAATGGAAAATAAAAATAAAGTGAAAATAAGACTAACAAAAATAGAAATTAATGACAGTAAAATCATATTGGTGTAATCCGAAGCTGTTTAAACCTGAAATTTTAATCTATTTTTAAAATCTGTATTTAGGTTGCATTTCCTTAAACTATTCAGTAGCAACTTGTGTCTCTTTTTTTATTATTATTATTATTATCATTATTGGGATAAAATAGGATTTTATTCCAGAAAGGAACATAACAAGCAAAATTGTTAACTTAGTCTTCTATCGCTAGAAAATATAATGTGTATGTGTCCTGTGTCCATCACTACAGTATTTATACGATCGTCAAGAAACTTTAAGAAGTTGTTCAATACACTCTTGCGAAGGTTTTAAGTATAAACTTTTTTTGCCCTTCCTTCAAGGCCCTTTTCATGTTTCGAATACTTTTCGCTCAAACTGAAAACAAAGACCCGTGAACACAAACATTTGGAAGAGATGGCGTTAAGGTGTTGAAGTGGAAATTAATAATCTTTACCTAATTTTCAAATTTTTTTAAATTTAGAAACATTATCATCATTAATGCATTGGGGGACAATTTAGTTTAGGTAGGGGATTTTCCATAGGAAAGGGCAGAATTTACCCAGTGGTGGAATATGACAAAAGGGAGGAATTTCTCTTTTTTTAATTTAAGAATACGATCAGTATTAATACGCAGAAAGAATTACGCAGAAGAAAGACTCTCCATGGGAGAGTTTTCCTCTGAGGTGCAGTTTTCCTTAGATAGGAGTTTCCCGGGGAAATATTACAAGGAGGGAATTTTTTAATTCTTTTTCTTTAAGATAACAGCGACGCGTGCGGGGTAAGCGTGTTTTACATAAAAAAAAAACAAAGTATATTGTGGGAATTAAAAATAAACATCAAAAGTACAATAACGGTAGTAATACAGTCAAGAAAGAAGTTGCAACTATTCAATAACAGGAGTTAGGAGGAGCAAGATTGAAATACACACCTAAGATACACGCTTAAGAGAAGCAAGATTAAGATTGGCACACTGGACTTGAAATCCTTTGTTCCTAAGGGGAGGGGTTCAATTACTGGTGTCCCTGGTTATTTGGTTGGTAACAGGGGTCACTGGTGCGACTCTGTAAACTCAGCCAGAGCCGACCCAGCTCTTCATGGGTACCTGAGGAGTCTGTGGAAGGTGAATCATGAAGGGAGTGCGAAAGCACAGATTGGCAGGCCCCCGATTCAGCACTGATTAGCTGAAGAGCTATGAAACAGAGTTTAGTGCCGCTGGTAGGGACTATAGACTTCAATGCCATACACAAAAACGGTCAAAGTGATATAACAAATAAGCAGTTAATAGTGCTCAAATGCAATTGTAGGAGAGGAATAGGGATACGAAACAAACAAAAAGGAGAAGAAAGTAGGTCAAAGATGAAATATAAGCGAAAAAACAATTACTCAATCACTGTAATTAAGTAAGGACAAAAAGGTAAAAACTTACAAAAAATGCTTAGTAGGTAAAGATTTTACAAGGTTTAAAAATGTTTTAAAATGTATGATATGAATGGAAAAGGAGAATGATCAACTATTGAAACGCCCAGTAACAAAGAGTACCAGACTTCTTCAATATTTGTCTGTCTTCCTTGTATCATGTCGTTAGGGTAGTAGAAATTTAAGGGATGAAAATATTGTTGTTTCTGCTGATTGAATGTTTATTTAATGAAGGGGTCGGTGAGTGAAAGGAATCCTTTACTAGTCAAGGGGCTAAATTGCCAAGGGTTAACAACTAGAGAATAATCGTTCGGTTTGGAAATTTTTTGAGATTTCACTTCTAGCCAAAGACGAAAATAAATCCAGATATAAATCGGTCCTCCCTTTGCACACGTATCAATTATATACTTTTTTTTAAGGTGAAGAACATATCCAATGTCCTGAAAAGAAGATTACGGTAATTGCCAGATTACCGTAATAAAGCTTAGAAAAAACGGGTAGAACTTATTATTCAGAAAAATTGTCATTAGTTGAGCTTTAATAGATAATTGATACTTTAAAAGTCCAATTAACTAATTAAAAAAAAAATTAGAAAAAAATCGATATTGCGACTCGGACATAAATCTTCACAAATAATTTACTCGCAACTGTTGAGCAAGCTTCTCAACAATTCATCATGAATGTATAGATTACTTTCGCATGTGGACCGTCAGGTCCAAATGCGAATGAAATTTTCATGTCCATATGTGCGATTTGTAGTTTGAGAGAATGGGATTTAATATAAAAATGTTTCCCTACTTATCTATTTAGCTTTTACAGCAACCTTGGCTCGTGTAAAAGCAGCAAGATTTCTGCTCTGTTGTTTTTTATAATATGTAGGTTCAAATATGTGTTGTGCTGTATTATACCTCTGAACCAATCTGGGCACGAAAAAAAAAATACATTTTTCACTCAATTCTACTTGTCTACTTAAAAATTAGTGGTTCTTCTCTTACTTAAAAAAAAAGTCAAATTTCAAATTTGGTGCTTAGTGTGCGTTATTTTGGGCCATAAGCCTATACAATGGAGAGGTTGAAGGGCCCCTAAGAAGACTAACCACTTATAAGCTATCCCTTCCCCCCCGCAAAAAAATAGAGGGGTTCAAATATTAAGCTTAAACACTCACTATGTTTCCTACCCCATTTACAATGATACTGTGATACCCTTCCACTCTTTTCCTAGAAATATTTTTGCTAATTGCTCATGCGATTTGGATTTAGCAACGAAGGCTGGTATAGTCTATTTTGAGGCCAGAAGCCTCTCTAGCATTAGGAATTGGTTAAAGGAACAGCCATTCACAACTATTGACCCCCCCCACCCACTCAAATTAATTTATAAGTTTCTTATCTGCCTTGAAATGTTAGTCTGATGCTCTTTGCAGAAGATTGTTAAATATTTGCTTCTGCGATTGATGCTTAGCAACAAAGCTTAGTGTATGCTATTTTGGGCTCAGAAGCTTCTCGGATATTGTGATTAGGGAATTAATTACAGGAAAAACCACATTTAGCTATCTATACCCCCTCCCCCAAAAAGGAATAGTTCAAACATCTAATCCTAAAAACTAATTTTTTTATTTTTTAATTTTTTTCTTCTCCCATAATAATTTCAGCTATTTGCTCGCGTGATTCGTTTTATATAAAATGTTGCAGGTCGGTTTTCCCAATGCAGGCAAGTCAACTCTTCTACAAGCAGTATCACGCTCTCGAACGAAAGTTGCTCCCTATCCGTTTACAACACTTCAGCCGCATATAGGAGCTGTACCATATGAAGACTACGAACAAGTTATGAGTAAGTATTAATAAAAGAGGATTTCTATACCACCCACTAATTTGTGAGTGCTAAAAAATTCTTGTATAATGAGCCACATTGTAAATTATAAGGATGGTTGTCTAAATTTTTGGAAGAATTATTAGTGAGTTTTCCTATTTCAAAGCTTAGAGGTTTAAATTTAATCTTCTTCCTTTTGCCTTCAAGTTTTTTTATTTTATTTTTCTTTAGGATATAAATTTGTATTTTGACTCATTCGTTTGAAGACCTTTCCGTGAGCAGTAAGTTTTCAATTCTGATTCTCAAAAAAGTACTTTTAGCAAGTTTATGTTATATTTTATAGGTATAGGAGTGAGTATACTCTGTATTTAGTGTGGGAAGCGGATAAGTCAAAGACATTTTTTAGATGGCTTTCATTTATTTCTGTGAGGTTTTCACGTCTAGTTTTACGAATTTTTGGCTTTTTACCTATTGTTTTGCCATTGCTACTCGGACTGCAAGCATTATGTCGCCCCTTGAGGCATATCATTTGGCTGATTTTTCACTGTTTTATTATTATTGTTATTTAATGACGCAATCTAAACTTTAACTTAAGTAATCTAGTTCAGATAACGGGAAGTTGAGCCCCGAGGCAATGCTATGAAAATCAACATTTAATTACGTGTCTTAGCCAATAAAAATGGCATGGCAAATCGGGCAATAATGGAATAGTTGAAAATAGAATGTAATTAGTGTTAGAATTAGATAATATGAAATAGGAATGAAATAGAGTAGTGAAATGAATGTAGTGAATGAAATTTTTAAAGTTAAATTGATTAACGTAATAAAAAAGTAATTAAAAAATGAAATATCATAAGAGAATGAAATTAAACAGTTCGTGGTAACGAACTGTACTAAGGAGCGACCCGGCTCAATAGTAACCAAAACTCTAAAAAATGCAATTTTGATACCAATAGCTACATCACAAGAATCGCATTTTAATGCTGATTTTAAATATATAACTTTCATCAAATTTAGTCTTACCAGTCAAAAGTTACGAGCCTGAGAAAATTTGCCTTATTTTAGAAAATAGGGGGTAAAACCCCCCTAAAAGTAATACAATCTTAACGAAAATCACACCATCAGATTCAGCGCATCAGAGAACCGTACTGTAGAAGTTTCAAGCTCCTATCTACAAAAATGTGGAATTTTGTATTTTTTGCCAGAATGCAGATCACGGATGCGTGTTTATTTGTTTTTTTATTTGTTTGTTTATTTTCCCAGGGGTGATCGTATCGAACCAGTGGCCCTAGAATTTTGCGAGAGGGCTCATTCTAACGGAAGTGAGAAGTTCTAGTGGCCGTTTTAAGTGGCCAAAAAATTGGAGGGCACCTAGGCCCCCTCCCACGCCAATTATTTTCCGAAAGTCAGCAGAGCAAAATTCTGAGATAGCCATGTTATTCAGCATAGTCGAAAAGCCTTATAACTATGTCTTTGGGGACGACTTACTCCCCCACAGTCCCCGTAGGAGGGGCTACAAGTTACAAACTTTGACCAGTGTTTGCATATAGTAATGGTTATTGGGAAGTGTGCAGACGTTTTCAGGGGGATTTTTTGGTTGGGGGGGGGGGGGGGGGCTGAGAAGAGAGGGATATGTTGGGGGAACTTTCTCATGGAGGAATTTGTCATGGGGGAAGAAAATTTCCATGTACAGAGTGCAGGATTTTCTATCATTATTTAAAAAAAAAAATGAAAAACAAATATGAAAAAGTTTTTTCAACTGAAAGTAAGAGCAGCCTTAAAACTTAAAACGACCAGAAATTATTACGCATATTAGGGGTTAACCTCTTCCTAATACCTCGCTCTTTGCGCTAAAGTATTTTTAGTAATTTCAATTATTTATTCTACAGCCTTTGTGATTCAGGGGTCATTCTAAAGGAATTGGGACAAAATTTAAGCTTTAATGTAAAGAGCGAGGTACTGAAGAGGGGTGAACCCCCTCATATATGTAATAAAAATATGCGAATACAGTAGTTCATTACGTAAGCTAATTTGTAAGTTACGTACATCTTTTACTAATAAAAACACTCGTAAAAAATTAAAAGTTCTAGTTGCCTTTTTAAGTAACCAAAAAATTGGAAGGCAACTAGGCCTCCTCCCCCGCTCCTTATTTTCTCAATATCATTCGATCAAAACTATGAGAAAGCCATTTAGCAAAAAAAAAAAATATGCAAATTTCATTTAATTATTCATCTGCGGAGAGCCAAAATCAATACATGCATTAATTCAAAACCTTTAGAAATTAAATGAAAAAACAAGTTTTTTTTAATTGAAGGTAAGGAGCGACATTAAAACTTAAAACGAACAGAAATTACTTCGTATATGAAAGGGGCTGCTCCCTCATCAAAGCCCATCTCTTTACGCTAAAGTTTTTAAAGTCAAAGTTTTTAAACTATACAATTCTTAGAATGGTCGTGCGCTCACGGATTAAACCCTGTATGTTTTATGGCATCATGGATAACTGATAGGTCATTTTCACTAATTAAGGATAATTTTTCACCTTACAGCGCCGTCAATATATTTGTCATCTCTGATGGTTCACCTGATAGCTACATAATTATGGCTGATTTTCGCTCTTTTTTCTGTATCATAAAAAAAAGGTCAAACAAAGCGTTACCACTTGTTGCATAAAATTTTTTTGAATTTAACAGATGGGAAGGGCTAGGTGACGTTAAGTGGAGTCCAGTAATTAATGAAAAGAATCCAAATCTATCCTATAGACAAGTTTTATGATATATTGACTGAAAAGCTTGATCAATTTCGCCCGTATAGAATTCCATTGAGAAAGAGACATATAAAATCAAGATGGAGAATCCCATAGAAATAAATATAATGCGTTTTAAAAACTACAAAAACTTGTTGGTAAGACTTTTAGAGAAAGTGAAAGAACTTATTATGAAGATTCATTTCAAAATTCTGATCCTCCCAGGAAAACTTGGAGTTTGATGAATGATAAAATTGAACAAAATTAACAGTTATCGCAACCCGAGGTATTATATGACATAAATAGTGAAGAAGTTAAGGGACCGCAAGCTGTTGCTAATATGTTTAGTGATTATTTTGTTGGCGTTTGATATTCTATTGTTTCTGTAAAAATAGATTTTTCTTCTCGCAGGATGCATAAACACTATTCCCCTCCCTCTGAAGGTACGAGTATATTTCTAACCCTAGTTAGTTTTGCTGGATTTCATAAGGCTATTAAAAATATAAAAAGTGGTAATTCAGTGGGATATGACTGGCTATCGACAAAGTTGTTAAAAAATATTGCTGGAGCGATTGTTGAACCCCTTATTAATATTTTTAATTCATGTATCAACTCAGGTATGTTTCCTAGCAGATGGAAAATTGGCCGGGTAATTTCGTTACATAAAAAGGTGATAAATATGATGTAAATAATTATCGTTCTATTACAGTTTTATCGCCTTTGTCTAAAGTGTTTGAAAATAAATAAAAAGAAACTTTTCTAATTATTTGGATAAGATAAACTATTTTACCGAATACCAGTTTGGATTTGGGGCAACCCATGTCGAATGGGGCAACCCATTTGGCGCAACACGCTTGCAGCTCTTCTATTAGAAATAAATTAGAATAATTTTTCTAATAATAAATTCTATTAGAAATTAAATTAGAAATAAATGTTTAGATGATCGTTTCCAGGTGGCTACTGTTTTCAACGATGTTAAGAAAGCATTTGATACATTAAACCATGAAATTCTTTGTGGCAAAATGGAAAATGCAAGCATAAGAGGGATAGGGCTAGACTTAGTAAAATCATACCTGTGTGTACGTAAAATTGCGGTAGATGTCGATGGAAAATTGTCTAATTTAAAAAAAAAGTTATGATATTGGTGTCCCTCAAGGTTCAGTGTAAGGTCTGCTCTTATTTTGGTTTACATTGACATTCTTCCGCAAAGTTTACTGGGGAATATTAGTCTTGCTATTCTATTTGCAGATGACACAGCTATATCTGTTAAAGGGGGGATTCATCTACATTAATTGAAAATTTGATTATAACTGTTACTTCAGTTAATCAATGGTTTTCTTCTAATAATCTAGTACCAAATTTTACTAAAACTGAATTTATGGTGTTTGGTTGTTCAAAACATGTCTCTGAACTGATATCTTTCTAGGAGCTTCAGGTTTGTGAACATAAAATTTTTAGGGTTCAGTCATATCGTTATTTAGGAGTTTTTTTTCTAGATCCAGCGTTTTGTAATCACATTGACCATTTAAGGGTTAAACTTGCTCAAAATATTGGTTCAATGTACCTTGTGAAAATTTTTTTTCCATTTTCCATACTAAAAATAATTTACCGCCCTTTAATTGCTTCGTATTCGAATTACTACTCAATTGTTTATCTTAACACCTTTTGGACGCATTTAAAACAATTACAGCTAGTACAAAATAGGGCAGTAAGAATGCTTGGAAATTTTTACATTGACCATCAAAACTTGAAAATACATCTGAAACAAAATCGATGTTCTTTTTTGTAAATTTGTCGGATCTAAAACGTATACGGGATGTAAATAATTTCCTTATGACATTTTCAAATTCAAAATTCTTATAATTATTTCTACAGTAAATCTGTTGATTTTGCCCCCTCGTTCGGCTGGTCGTTGTGCGGGATTATACTGAATTCATTTTGCAATATGCAAAAGGTCATGGTGTTCACTTTTGTACCTAATGCCATTCATTGCAAATAAATATAAGCTGAATGATAAAGCTCAGATTGATCCGTCACAAAAATCTCAATTGTATTTAAAGAAGTCATTATATTTATTATATTAATATTAATCCAAAATCATTCCCCACCAATCAATTATCTCAAATAATTGAAAAAAGGAAAAAAAAAGTTACTGGAAATTTTCAAGAAAACCTTAAAAACAAAGATACAAAAATTTTGAAAGAATTAAAAAAAGATGATTCTCTAATAATAACGAAAGCAGATAAAAGTAATACGATAGTAATCCTAGAAAAAGATGATTATGATAATAAAATAGAAACAATTCTAAAGGATATTTCAACATATAAAGAACTTAACTCAGACCCAACCGAATCTTATGTTGCAAAATTAAGAAAGGACTTAGAAGACCTTAAAAATAATCAAAATATCACACCACAGATGTACTATAAGTTCTTTCCAAGGGGATCGGTTTCCCAAGAATATATGGTTTGCCAAAAATGCATAAGACAGACATTCCTCTAAGACCTATAGTGTCAACAAGGAACTCACCAACAGAAAAAATTAAAAATGGGTAGCAAAGACGCTTAAACCTTTATTATATCTCCAAAAGTCTTATATAAAAAACTCAGTATTTTTTAAAAATAAACTTAAAAATATTGAAATATCAAGTGATTCTAGACTTTTTAGTTTTGATATAAAGTCAATGTATACATATATACCTTTCGATAAATCTGTTTTTGTTTTATCAAAAAAACTTGATGTGCATAAAAGTGAAATGGAAGAATTGTCTGCAGGGATTGAGATAGAAACTATATTAAATCTAATTAAAATAACTAGCAGGTATACTAATTATTTCAAATTTAGAGACAATTTTTACCATCAAGTTAGAGGATTAGCAATGGGAGGACCCTTAAGTCCACTGTTAGCTAATATTTATGTGGAGTATATAGAAAATTTAGCTATTGATACATATTTTTTAAAACCAAAATTTTGGGGCAGATATATGGATGATGTATTAGTTATTTGGAATTATGGGGAAGCACAAATTGAAGGTTTTCTGGAACATTTAAATAATTTGGGAGGGGAATTAGTTTTTACAATTGAAAATGAAACAGAGAAAAAATTACCGTTTCTGGATATTTGGATCCATAGAAAGAATAATAAACTAGTGTTTTCAATTTACCGTAAACCAACTAATAACAACCGCTATTTGTCTTTCACATCAAATCACCCGATCCAAGTAAAAAGGGGGGTAGTTATTTCTTTAGTGGATAGAGTGTTAAATTTAGCTTCACCAGAATACATTAGTAGTGAATTAATTTTTATTAAGGATATTCTAGTAGGAAATGGATATCCCGAAAATATGATTTCTCAAATAATAGAAAAAAGGAAAAAAAAGTTACTGGAACCTGTAAAATTAGAAGAAAATGAATCAAATCAAAAACCAAATTACATAACTTTGCCTTATATTCCAAGGTTGTCACAGAAATTAAGGAAAGAATTAAAAAAAACATAATATAAAAACAGCTTTTAAATCAGGACAAAATTTAAGCTCATGGCTAAATAACGGAAAAGATAAAGTTCCAAGAAATATACAACAGGGGGTATACAAAATTCCATGCTCTTATGGTAAATTTTATGTAGGTAGAACACAGCAGAATTTAAAAAATAGGCTACAGCAACACAAATATGCGATAGATTGCTCGCTAAGACAAAATAAAAAACCTGATACTTTTGAATCCGCTATAGCTGGTCACGTGTATAATTTTCCTCATCATAGTATTTTATTTGATCAGACAAAAATTATTGATAAGTCTGTAGGACTTTTACAAAGTTTCAGAGAAATTATAGAACTAAAAAAGATTATCTATGGGGGTATTAGTATAAATAGAGATGAGGGGGAATTTAAAATAAATTCAATTTATAATAGTTTAATTAAAGACCAGTCAAAAACTTCAATGAGTATTGATTTGCATAATTGTCCTGAAACAAGTAATAACCTTGCGAACGGAGGTCAAAGCATGGTCAATGCTGTAAGAAGTCAACGGACGGCAGCTTAAATAGCAAATGAAAAAATCCATTCAATTTATAATTCATAATTGTGTTTCATTAACCTGTAAGATTTTGATTGGATTTGGGGGTTGGGTGACCTTTTTTTCGTATTGTTACAAGTATTTATATTTTTCATTTTTGATAGATCCCCATTTATACAGCGATTGTGGCAGAGGAAAGTGCCAATAGAAACAATTATTGCAGTTTTTTTCTAAAGTTACAGTCAAGTGCGGGAGTGTTTGTTTTAAAATGTGAGTTCTTGTTTCTTTTATATTTGATTGTTTATATTTTTAGTTTGGTTTAGTTGTCGTGGTATTTTTATAATGTCTTAAAAATAGTCTTAAATTGTTGTAATTTTCTCCTTTTTTGTTTTTTTTTTTTCCGTTGAGAAAGGCTCCCGGAGGCGGGGCCGAAATATTCGGAGTATTTTTATGTTTTGTTAGTTAAAGTGTAGTTTTTATTTTATTTTGTTGTCACTGCTTTATTATAAAAAAATTAAACCCGTTTTTTCTTCAATTATTTGTTTCGTAAATGGAAAAGCAGTGTGGTCTAACAAATTATTTATGGAAAGCTTAATAATTGGTTGAAGCTGCTTCTTTTTATTCTAAAAGTCAGCACTAACAGTCTAAAAGAGCCTCCTCTTGGCTTCAAAAAACTTTGCGGTGAATACTTTGCTTTTTTCATCTCTTTTTAACTATTAATAGTTAGTTGTTTAACGATCTACTTTCAGTTGCTGATATCCCTGGCTTAATCGAAGGAGCCCATGAAGGAAAAGGGATGGGGATAGACTTTTTGAAGCACATAGAACGGTGTATGTGCCTTCTTTATATAATTGATCTGACTGAGCCTGAACCTTGGAGGCAACTAGAAATCCTTGAACATGAACTGAGAGAATATAAAGATGAACTGGTCGAACGTCCTTTCGCGGTGGTGGGGAATAAGATTGATGTTCCAGAAGCACAGGTAATTATCTTTTCTTTTTCTCATTTAAATAAGAAGGACAATTTTCAGGGGAAGCTAGAGGTAATCTAATCTTCTATACTTTGGGACACAGATGTTTACCAAAGACTAAATTTGGAAGAGACAGGGGTGGGGATGTAGTTATATATTATCCGTGTAGTTGCAAAATAGAGTGTTTCATTTAAAAATAAATATAGAAGTCAAATCACAATCCTACCGTCTTCGTGTTATTTAAAAATTTCGTTTTTTTTGCAGGTTTTGTACAACTAATTTACCAAATTACCAGTTACAATATTTAAAAATTCAATCTCATTAAAAATTATTCTAGACCATTTGTACTGCTGATAACTCATTGCAATACTAAACCGCCTGAGCCAAAAATAGCTAGGAGTTTGTCATATTCTGATGAGAGCTTCAGTCTTTACCTTCTTCCTGAAATTTTCTACTAACTTTAAATATTTTCTTGCTTCTTCTTCACGCCACGTTCGAGGACCTCTTACGTTCTGTTCAAACTTAGCTGAATTGCCAAAGAATAAACAAGGTGTAAAGCAAGATTGAAAATAAAATTATGAATAACATCAGATGCGTACCAGACGCTGCAACAACGATTTTATGAACTGCCTGAAGTAAAATCTTGATTTGGTGATGTATTCTGGCTATGGACAGCTTAAAACGGTTCTATTTCATGTGCTGCTTATCATGAAAGACAAAAATTATTTTTTATCATAAAATGATCTGACGGTGCAAATGTCTTGGTGGTAATCTAATTATAATATCAATTGACACTTATGAACTAACTTACAACTGGTCGAAAAATAATAGTCATTAATTTGTTTCTTTATTTTTTAGCCTACTGTTGGCTTAGTCTGTTTTTGGTTCTATTTTTGGGTACCATAGTCTACCCTTAGTTCTTGTTCTTAAATACTTTGTTTTGGTTGATGGGGGGGATATGTTTTGGCGAATGAATTTGAAAATTAAAAATAAAAAGCAGATCAATTATGGGAAAAATATTTGGATGTCGAGCTTGTGTCACAAATTCTGCTAAATAAATCCCATTTCTCACTAACATACAAAAATACTTTTGTGTTTTACTGAAAAGGTGCCGAAAGCGAAATTGTAAATTGAAAAAAAAATAAAAAAGAAAAGGATTAAAAAAACAAGGCTTAAGTATTCTGATTCTTTTTTCTTTTTGATTTAGTTCTCTTTTTGGGGTAATAAGAAGGTCCTTGATAACTGCTGCCAGCAAAGAAATATTCAGCTATTTTTTATGTCTGCTAAAGAGTGAAAAGCTTTGGGTCCCCTATTGCAAAATTTTCCCTCAATGAAGGCTAATTATGGAGACCACAAATAATGCAACTATCTTTTTCTTTTTTTTTTTTTTTTTGTCTTGCTTTTGTTATAAACATTATTGTTTTGTCCTAAAGAGAGAAATTAAGATACTTAAAGAGGGACGGTTTTCGGATCTGTTCATAATACCAGTTAAAAAAAAGAAACAAGAAAACAAGCTATAGAAAGTTATGCTTTTATGGTTAAAAAAAATTAGGTTTAGAAGCTAATCTGATTTTATTTTTTTGTTGTTTTTCTTATTTTTTAACCTAGTTTTTTTTTTTTAAGGAGAATAAGGAGGTCCTTGAGAACTACTGCCAGCAAAGAAATATTCAGTTATTTTCTATATCTGCCAAAGAGGGAAAATCTTTGGGTCCTTTACTGCAATATGTTCGCTCATTGAAGGACAAATATGGAGATCATGTATAAACGGTGATCATTAGTTTTTTGTTGTTTGTGTTTGTCTTGTTTTTGCAGTAAACCTTACTATTTTGTCCTATTT
The DNA here is from genome assembly GCF_032884065.1 of Artemia franciscana. Lineage (NCBI taxonomy): Eukaryota > Metazoa > Arthropoda > Branchiopoda > Anostraca > Artemiidae > Artemia > Artemia franciscana. Next base: position 12,703,204 of record NC_088868.1, read on the forward strand.
TATTTTAAAGAGACATATTGAGTAACTTGAAAAGGGTGGTTTTCTACTCTATTCAATATACCAGTCTAGCCGAGGTAAACAAACTGTGTCTTACGATAAGTAGATATCGCAATCCTCAGAATAATAGAGTATATCTAATGTGTTTTGTTTTTTTGTTGTTTTTTTTTTTTTTTCGAAAATGGATCAGGAAGGTTTCCTTAAATGGTCTCGACACCCCTGCTAGCGTTTGCTTCAAATTTACTTCATAAGTGCAGGGCAGACAAAAACTGTTTCAGTACATTCAGCCAAAAAAACAAAAATTATGTCATTATTATCTATGCTGTATATAAAATCCCAATTAATTGTCGTAGGTACTTTTTTGTGTTATTCTGATCAAGTATATGGAAAATAGTCATATATCTACTAATTTTTATAGGATTACAACTGTAGCTAACGACAGTCGCTGACCAGTTGCAAGTTTTTGCTGGGACTGGGGCTTACATTGGGAGCTTTTGGGTGGAGGGGGTGTTTACCCAGTAGATTTTAAAAAATATCTTTCTTGAGTAGTTTATTGTGGAGTGTTTTTCCTTAGTATGTTCATCATGAAAATAAAAAAAAATTCCCCCCCTCCCTCGCATTTTGAAAAATAAATTATGCAACACAGTAACAGTCTTTAGCCTTTTAGAGGGCTTCGGGCCCACTTTGAGAACTGTCTTCCCGCATACAACCGGAGTTTACCACAAATGCATCTTCAATAGTTGCAAAAACAGAAAATAAGACGAAAAATTCCAGTAATTGCAGTATGTTTTTATTGTTATTCCTGTCATTACGAGTACTCTTTCTTTGGACGGCCCAAATTAAGACAGTATCTGGAAGAGGGGGGGGGGCTAGGGATCGGAATAGGCTACATGAGTCCGCCATCAATAGGCTACATTATTCTTTGTGTATAATTTTTGGGAGAAAATGTGACTCAGGAAATCAAAAAGTATGTTAGAAAATAGGTCTAAGCATTGTTGACCTATGAGGACTAGAGGATACTTTAAAAGCGTTTTTGATATAATGGCAACAGAGATAAAGGAAGCTAAAAACAAATCAAGTTTTATGGGCCATTCGCCTTATAAACAGCTTCTTTGATGAATTTTTACCGCCTCCCTTTGCTCTTGCCAGTGCAAATATAGGATTATTTTATATATTCTAACAATAGTTCCGCCGGCCATAACAGTGATTTTTTTACTTAAATCTTAAACATTAGCCAGCCGGGCATTTACCATCCTACTAAGTCCTCATTAATACATTAATCTTACTGAGTCCTCTTTTATTGTGCTATTTTCCTATAGTTCAAAAAGTTTTTTCAACTGTACTAACAAATAGTTTGACCTAAACTATTTTTAACATCGTTACGAGGTCTTGTCAACTTTATCAAACTTGTAAATATAGTTTTCTTGAACAAAGCCAAGATAATTTTATATAAATAATCATTTAAAAACAGACAAAGCATAAGACAAAACAAATTATTGTTACTAAACAATAGCCTTTAGTCTACTGAATAAGGTGAACTACAATTTAAGCTCTCTAATAAACCTGATAATGTACAAAAATTTCTTTAACACTAAAGAGAGAGCCAAGCTTATTGGACAGGTTTCGCCCCTTAACACAATTGATAGTCTTTGTAAAAAAAAAAAAAAAAAAAAAAAAAAAAAAAAAAAAAAAAAAAAAAAAAAAAAAAAAAAACAAACACCTCTTTGTTCAAACTTGGTGTCTTTTGTTACTTGATTAAATAAATGAAAAACTGTTTTTTTAACTGAAAGTAAGGAGCGACATTAAGTTTGTCGCTTAAGAGCGACAAACGAACAGAAATTACTCCGTATATGAAAGAGGTTGTTCCCTCCTCAACGCCCCGCTCTTTGCGCTAACGTTTGACTCTTTCTCTCAAATCAACTTTTTAAAACGGTGAAAAAACGGTAAGATCTTTTTAAAATGGTAAGATTCTCAGGCTCGTACCTTTTGATAAGTAAGACTACATTTGATGAAACTTATATATTTTAAATCAGCATAAAAATCCGATTCTTTTGATATATCTATTAGTATCAAAATCCTATTTTTTAAAGTTTCCTTTAGTATTGAGCCGGATCACTCCTTACTACAGTTCGTTACCACGAAGTGTTTGAAAAGGCACTAGACACTGTTCATATGAGCACTGTCTCAATAATCTTTTGCCACTGGCTCACTAAAGTCCTTTTTCTGTAATATCTGAATGCACTGCTGTAAAAATCAAGATTAACTTAGTTACTAAAATTAGAAATAAATTATGACAAGAATGGCTTTGCAGAAAAAAAACTCAAGTGTTGGATTGATTTTTCTATTTAACAGTTTTAAATCTTATTTTAATTTCAAATTTTTTATAGATGTCCTTCAACAGTCTTGACCACATTTTGTGGTAACAAACAATGTAAGAAGCAACTTGGCTCAATAGTAACCAAAAATCTGAAAACAGAATTTTGATATCAGTAGCTATAACATCCCTTAAGAGCTAAGCATCGTAATGAAAATCATCTCAGAATCTGCCAAGGTTATAAAGTTGAAACTTTTAGTGAACTTTGACCTAGATTAAAAAGCACTATGTGGACCCAGGTTGTCAATATGGTTTATCTGTAATGTCTCAGTAGTGACTATGTGTATTAAGTAGAAACTTTCAGATTTTTTCTTTCGGGGAGGGGGTAACGAAATAAAGGAAAATACATTCTTTTGTATCCAGGTTTTCAAAATGGCGTATCTGTGATATCTCAGGAACGGCCAAGGGCAGTAAAATTGTAACTGAAAGGGAACGTAGGGGGAGGGGGGTACGAGCTAAATCAAAACACATTATGTGTATCTAGGCTGTCAAAAGTAGACCATCGAACTTGTGTCACCAAAGGATCAGTTCCTATGGCAATCCTTAGAGGGAAATTATGGTCATTCATGTCCTATCATACTTTTGAACTTGGAATTTTTTGGGAGTTAGAACTTTTCGGGCACAGAATTTTTACAATAGAATTTTTGGACTTAGAATTCTCAAAAGTATTGCTTAGTATTAGGGTAGGAATAAAGTCGAAATTAATATAGTTGTATATTTTTAAGCAATAAAACGACAGCAATTTGAAAGAAATTTTACAATAATGCCTTTGAAAAGTATTGCTTAGTACTTGCATAAAGTCATATGCATAAAGTCGAAAAAAATAAAGTCGCATTTCTTTTAAGCAACTATAAGACACCCCTATGAGGGAAATGATACAATAAGGCCTTTTGGAAAGTATTGCTTAGTAATGGGGACTGTGTACAGTCGAAATTAATAGTCGTATATGTTTTAAGCGATGAAGCCCTATGACGGAAATGGTACAATAAAGCCTTTTGAAAATTACTGCTTAGTATTAGGATACGCAATAAGTAAAATGGGATATGCAAATAACTAAAATTAATAAAGTCGTATTTATTTTAAGCGATAATGCATTGAGGACATTGAGGATATGAGATATGCAGATGGCTTGTGGAGTTGCAGTTTAGATACGCAGCTTGGAGGTTGGGTGGCCTGAAGTTTATCATCAAAGCACATCTCACGTAGAATACATTCAGAAGTTTAATACTGAGTAATTATGTAGCGGATTGAATACAGGGAGTAAAAAGAAATCCCAAATTTTACACCAGTGGCAGAACTACTGAAGTTTAGGTATCATGATACCTAGAGTTAGAACCGTAATAACACAATATTTGACATGGTACCTTTTATCTTAATCCTGAACACCAAGTAAGAAATCACAAACTCAACAGAATCGTAAACAGAAATAATTGGTAGGAGTAGGTGACAGCATGGCATTCGTCTCCTGAAAAGTCTTAAAATTTTTAACTGTTAGCACTAATTGATTCGTATTACCAGTTCCTGGTCCGAAGCTAGGGGCTGTTGCTTGGATCTTTTCTTGACTTTTTTTTTCTTGATTTGGAAGACGGCAATGTTTGAGAACTAAGTAACTTCAATTTTTCTTCATTTCCTTTTTTACAAGATCAGTATCTTCATCGTCCATGACTAGAATTATTATTATTTTTTTTATCCAAAAGACACGCATAGTGCTAACATGGAGTAATGACAAAAAAACAAAAGGAAAAAGAAAAGATGCATTCACTTAAATCTTACAACAAAAAAGCACTCAGTAAAATATTTTTACGATCTAGCGTATTCATAAAGCGAGACCGGCGTTGTTCAGTGACTACAAATGGTTGCGTTATGTCAAAACTAAACACAAGTTGTCAATTGCTCTTCCATAGAGGGATACCTAAGAGGAACTTTGCATAACGGAAATACAGTCGGCGAATAGCTGTTTTTTTAATTTGACTAAAAAGCTCCCAAAAGGGTGCTAATACTAGTAGATGGGGCACTGAAAACGCATTGTATTTCCTTCCTAGAATTGCCCGCTTTTATCTGGATTTACATGAAACGAGAAGTCCGCACGTCCTTCGCAGTCTAGGACCCTACTCAAGCAGTAGGGTCCTAGTATGCTTTAAACTAGAGCCAATTGGCAAACCAATGTAAGTAATACTAGACGAAGGCTTTGAAAGATGCGATCCAAGGTATATGACAAAAGTTTAACAGGAGTTATTCTAAACCCTTTAAAGTTTCCGTAATCGGTCCTTCTCACGAGCTCTTATTAAGTCACCATCAATCTTGACCCAATTAGAGTGATTGGGATCTATGAATGCAAGATTAAAAAATTCGTTCGTACGCCAACTTCAAAAGAAGTACGGCACAAACGAAATTGTCTTCAAATATAAATCTTTCTTCGGAATAAAACAGCTTGTTTATGCAGAAAGTTATATTAGCTAAGGACGAAATTTTTGTAGAATAGTTTCAAGTTTTTTTGGTTTTTATTTTTTATAGACATTCATATAGACACAATATCTTTTGCTTAGTTATCTTATATTCACGCTACTGAAGGGATGACGAATCGAATTGAGAATCATAATAGGTTTTCAAAGTATCAGAATTAATTGGAAGTCGAATTTGAATTTTCTTTATCCTTGAAACAGGTCCCCTGTCTAATTCAGTAGTTTTCTTTAAGAAAACCTATAACATTTTTTTTCAGTTAAATCTATTACATAAACTCTCTGAGATTGGATAATCAAAGTTTCAGTGATTGCACGTTGCTGAACTGCTTAATTGACTGCCTTATAAGGAAGGAGGTCGATTGAAGAATGCAGTAATTGTCACTATTGCTTGACAATGCTAATTTTTTGTCGGTTTGTTTTGATTTGGGTGTATTGCTTGTGACAGTTTCCTGGCAACATTGACGTCTTGTATTTAGCATTCTGTTAATTTGAACTTTGCTTTTCGTAAGGTATTATATTTTACTTAGCTTCTCTTTCCGTAAATAAATAAAGTTCTCTTTCCGTAATGCATCAGCAAAGTTTGGGTAACATCTTTATTTAGTTGTACAGTTACGCCATATGTGCAGAGCTGATTTTATCTTTTTGGGGAGGGCATAATTTTAAAAAATAGATGAAATACACCAAAAACACAAGATAGTTTAGGAAACACTGCAGAAATACGAATATTTTAGGCCTCCCTTGCCTTTGCTTCGCTTCCCCTTTGTGTGTCCCTGATTGACTATTAATAAGCCAAAGTTTCCTTTCTTTTTTGTTTCATTGACAAGCCAGCTATAGAAGAGCATAAATCGTTATTAAAGCAATGAATGAGCTTTTGAACCTTGGTGTATCGCTAGACTTAGTTAGACCTCTTTTGTACATGTACCGCCATATGAAAGCAAAAATACGTATACCTGGAAGCAATTTGCTTACTGATGATATACCAATTCATATCGGGGTTAAGCAGGGTTCGGTTACTTCCCCCACGGTTTATAATAATGCAACGCTTCCAGCTCAGTGCCAACTTTCTTCTTGCTGTATATATAAAGGTAGTGATTTGTCGATATTATGTTATGCAGACGACGTTTTTAATATTAGTAGAACTATCAGTGGGCTAGAAAATGTTTTTTGGAGATATGTAAAAACTACAGTGATATTGGACTTTCCCGAAATGCTGAAAAATGTGATATTTTGATTTTTAATGAAATACATACGACTAGATCAGATAAGTGAGAGTGTACAGAATTATGGTGGCAGGCTGGTCAATATATCTATAGATCTGAATGGTACAGAAGTAAAGCCTTGTGTTAAGTTGAAATATCTTGGCCCTCCTATTGGAAAAAATCTGAAGAAAACTAGGCTATTGATGCTAGAAAGTATGGAAACGAAAATCCGTCGTGCATATGGACGACGTTTCATTTGAATAGAGCCCATCTTGCGAGAATTTACAATAGTGTCGTCCGGCCACATATTCTGTATTTAGTACCGTTTTACCCTATATTTAGTGAATCTGACCATCTTAGGATGAAACGCGTTTTCTTCAAATTTGCTAAGTTTCTGTTGCGAGCTCCTCCGTGGACCCGCAACTCCTATTTGATGAAAAAATATAGCTTGCCTGACCCGTTTGCTAAGTTAGCTGAGCTGAATGTACACATATGCAATAAGCAAACCGGCCATGAATGGCAAAATGTTGTTTTTTGACGTGGAATTATTTTTGTTTGTATTTTAGAATGTAATTACGATATGTTGTTTCTTTCTTCTTTTTTTCCTTTTTTTTCAATGTACTCCGTCACTTCATTATTTTGTATGGGTTATAAATAAATACATACCTACATATTACGGACATTCTTCCCTTTGTGCATAAATTAAAAAAAATATAAGTTTTTTCAACCGAAATTAAGGAGCAACATTAAACCTTAAAGCGAACAGAAATAATTCCGTATATAAGGAAGGCTGCCCCTTCACCGGCCCTCGCTCTCTATGCTAAAGACATAAGTTTTTTAGAAGATACTTTTCATTCAAATTACTTGAACAATCTTTCTGAAGTAGAAATTAGGTGGCATCGAATTTGAGTAGAACGTAAACTTCCTCCCTCATATTATTTTTTTAAGTTTATTTGCCTTCTCGTGATTAGAATTTCAGAAGTCCCGATGCACCAGCGTTTTCTGTTTACGCTGGCTAATTAAAACTTTGAATAATGTTTTCATAAAACACCTTTCGAAATAACCCAGCGATAAAGCAGCCTGAAAACATAAATACATTAAAGACTAAATTATCTATTTCTAACGGTCAAAAATACTCTTACACTGGTTATAACGCATGGAATGTTGTCGTTTAGTGTGTGTAACTATAACTCGTTCTTCCTTTCAAAGATATTTGATTAGAAAACAAGGCCCTTTAATCTCTTCCTCTTTAATCTATACAGGTGAGGCTCAGGGAACTTTCTAAACATATGGAGAACTGAAGCGAAATTATAAATACGTGAAAGTTTACTGGTTAAAAGCTTGTTTTTATCTTTTCATCATTAAACCATTATCACTGAGCCAGTAAAGTTAATGAAAAACCAAATAGCAGTCAGTGAAGCAAAATAAAAGGTTGGAAAAGCCAACCATCAAAGTCTAAATGCGCTCCAGCCTGCCTCGAAGACTTCCACTTCATAGACCAACATCAAAGAACTCAGAATAATATTAAGACAACATAACACAATTTTCTTAAATCCCACAAAAGCATGAACACAAAGTCAAAAGATTGAGATCTGATGTGAGAGAGAGACTTTATTTTAAAAACGGCTTTTACAGCGCGTGGCGCTGAAATAGCGCTTTACGTCAGGTATTACAGTCAGATAAAACTTTTAAAATAAAAAAAGGGGAAAAACACAGACACACAGTGTCAGACAGACACTTGTTAGGTTAAAAAAAAACGATCATCAACTAAATAAACTGAGTCAATCACAGCAGGGTTCTTCTCTCTGGTAGGGTAGTGAGCTGGAAATGCTTAAGAAGAAAGTGATATGAGAGTTTACCTTGACCATAGACAATTCTTAATGCTTGCTTCTGGACTGACTCTATTAAATAAGATTGGGAAGTAGTTAAGCCAAAATGCCAAACCAGACACCAATATTCAAGAACAGCTCGAATTAAAGTTGTATAAAATCTTTAAAGATTGAATGCAGGGCAAGAAAACTTGAAGAAAAATTTAAGCGTAGAAAGTGCTAAATTAGCTTGCTTTGTGATGGTAGTAACGTGGACCTCCCACTTCAGATCGCTTGAGATACCAAGGAGTTTGCACTGCTGGACAGACATCTGTGAAATAAAAGCGAAATAGAGTGAAATAAAAGTATATAAATAGCCGGTAATTTTACCTAATTTTTTTGTTATTAGGAAAGATCAACAGGTTTTAACTGTTGTTTATATGGTATACTTTTCACCTTACGGATCAACATCACAGAACTATGAATAATATTAAGAGAACATAAGACAATTTTATAAATTCCACAAAAGCATGGACACAAAGTCAAAAGATCAAGATCTTAATAAATTGAAATAAAAGTGTTTAAATAACCGGTAATTTTTTCTAATTTTTTTATTGCCATAAGGTTTGTACTGTTGTTGATATGTTGTCATTTTATGTTACTTGTAAAGGGAAAAGCCCCGTGGCCTAAAGGACCATATTGACATCTTAACGGACATAAAGAAATGGCATTGAATTTCAGGAAAGTAGAAGGGATATAAATGGAAATTAAGTGATAACAGATCAAGCACGTCTGGATTCCCGTTAGAATAAACCTACCATAAAGGAGCGTGATGCTATAGTTACTAAACATAACCAAATAATATGCGAGATTAAAATTATGCTTAGAATCGTTACTTTGTAGAGAAGAAAGTGGTACTACTAAGTCAAAATGTCGGTCGAATTTCGTGAAATACAAAATGATCGATTTCATGGTTTCGAACAACCACAATTCCAAACAAATATAAAACTGAATGTCATGCATAAAAATAAGTGAAACAAAAAATATAATATGAAATATTCAATATAAAAATATTCTTTTATGACCTCAATATCATCGCCTTGCCATATGAAATCTATCATTTACTTGCATCTCACTCTTGAGATAAAAGTTACTGAAAAATCAAATCGCACTTAAACCAAAGGGATCATGCTCCTCAAGCAGTAAATGACAGGCGTACTAAAATTTTGTATCAACTGTAAAAACAATGAAAAACACAAACTATTAATCATTTATAGATATTTTCCTCCATTAAGGGAATATTTTCTCATTTTCTTGTCTCTAATTTAGAAACTACATTACGTGGCGGAAGCATATAAGTTATTGTCAGCAAAATTCTATTCTCTCGGTGCCTAAACAAGTGTGAACATTAGTCAACTACCATGTTAGGAAGTTGACACTTAAAAAGAAATTGTTTTAACTCACACATCCATGGTCTTTGTAAATTTGAATTTGTCAAAAATAAAATAAACGAAGCTGGGACTCGGCATAAATCAAGCTTTATTTCTCGAGACTTGTCGTTTCCGAATGAAAAACAAAATAAATCTTCCGATTCTTTTTTTAATATGAAAGCAATACTTTTTTGACACGAGATTACAAATATGTAAGTATGAATTCAGCTTCGCACTTTAAAATACAGAAGAAAAGCCTATTAGTAATACCCTTTTCCAAAAACATTGTAATGTGATATTTGTATTTGAACAAAATTAATGCTTTCTAAATTAAAACATAATTGGACCATTTTAAATAATGAATGTACATGAAAATACTCATCAAAAATTATCAGTCCAGAAGATTGGCATCAAAATTTTTCCATGAAACCTGAAAACTCAAACATTCTTTATTTTTCAATTTTGTATTCGAATTTAGAAAAAGGAGAGTTTCTTTCTTTAAAAAAAAAAGCTTCAGTAAAGAATAACACTTGTTTGTTAGATGAGCCAAAAATTGTTGAGTAATTAAGATAAAAAAGAAATTTTAACGGCCTAAGTGCAGCTTATATGTAATTAAAAGAATTTTTTTTTACCGTGTTGTGCCAATTCATGAAAACATAGATGGACACAAATGTATTTTTCAAAATCCTGAGGGTGTAATTTTGTCGTTTCTCATTTTTTTGTGAAATTATCCCCAAAACAGGCACTTTTCAATTAGTATGCCGAAACGAAATATTTTTCATAATATACAGGGATATCAATCCAGTGCTGGTTCTAGGCCTGGGCAGCGGGTCGGGGAAATTTGCCCCCACCCCCCATCTTATGACATTAAATTCCTTTTATTTTTTATATCTACTCTCTGGAGTGTGCTTTATTTCTCAGATTATAAAGTCCATAACTGATACTACGCCAATCCCCCTACTCCTTATTTGGCGCAATGAAGATTCTATGAACATTTTTGGTCTTGCAAGAATTTGCAACGACATCTAATATTGCGTAATTGTTACTGAATTAATTTTCATCTTTTTCATCGGAGTTGTACCGTCCTTTCTTCACTATCCCGCCATTACTAACGTGTTTTCTATTTGAAGACTTTGAATACAGTAAATTATAGGTAACCATTTTCACCATTGAAAGACCAGCGTTTGGGTAGCTTTTATGTTTTTCTTACGACATAAGTGAACAAGAGTCTCTTTGCTAACCCTGAGCAGGCTGAACGCTTGGAGAGTTGCCTGGGATGATTCTAGAATGGTTTGCAGTGCCTAGTTCTCAATAACTTGGCTAAAGTTTCATTTTCTCGATAATATTCGAACTTAAATATTAACCCTTCAGTGAATGTGTCATTTTTTATCCTAATTTGAAATATGAAGACATAGGTTAGCTGTCCTTAAACAAAGAACTGGTTAGATACCCAGTAGGCCACTCAGACATCAGATTGTCATTCAACAGTTAAATAAGCAAGATATCTCCTAGCACCTAAAAATAGATTGTTCTACTGTTAATTTGTCTAATTTTTCTGAAAAAGACTTAAATTAGCCCTAGTTCTATGTTATCTTTGAGCCTAGTTTTAGAAATAGGCTAGTGTATTCAAGTTGTACATGTCAAGAGAAAGGAAGAGCAAGGTCTATTCTGAGATTAGAAGCTTTTACACATAAAACATGTCTTTATGAAAGGAAACAAGGATTATGCCAAATATTACAGAATATTTAGTCCTCCTAAGTGATTTTCAAAATTACCAGAATGATTTGCATATAAGTTAGGCTATTGTCAATAATGATATATGGACTTATTTTAAAATTACAGATTATATATTGACAGTCAACAATGGTCTTTGTAAAGGCAGATTTGTTGAAACTAACTTGAACTATTCTTATGATACTATTTTTGGTAAAATTCAAGTTTAGCTACTTTATGAAATGAAACTTTCAGAGGTAAGTCCAGGGCCAGAAAAAGGTAAATGTATTGAAGTTCATATAATTGACTCACCAATAAAGTCTACATAAAACTTGGTGCCTTTTTTATGCTGTATGCAAATTCAAAATTAAGCAGTTTTTGACCTAACTGTAAATAATTTTGGCACTAAGAAAGTGTAGTATTATTTTCTTGGAAATAACCAAGAGAGCAGTGCTGAGAAAGTATAGTACTATTTTGTCAGAAACAACTGATATCTTATACTTTAATTGAAAATTTGTCTATTTTAAGTGCTTAAATTTGAATTTTTAATAAAAGCAGTAAAATTCTAGTTAAGTGACTTCTTGCTATCTTGGAAAGGGGTTAGGTTAGAAAAATAAAACTTTTAGGGATGGGTCTATAGGCTAAAGTTTGTCCCAGGAAGGTATCTCAAAGTACCTACCTCCACACCTTCTCCCTCTTGAGGGCCCTGACCTTTGATGGCCTTTAAAAATATGTATGCTATAAAGTGAAACCTTGCAAAATAGAATCTTCTGCTTGAATGAAGTACAACAAAATTGTTTTCAGCTTCACAACTGCTCAGTCCCAATTTATAAGGTTTTAAAGATTTGCAAATACATTTTCTAAATTTTGAAGAAGAAAAAAACATTGATATGGCTCAGAATTCTACTCAAATAACAGGAATTGCATTTTCAGAACTAAAGGGAGAGAAAAAGCAACTGGTAACTGAAAAGTAAGGTAAAATGTTGTTTTGTCAAAATTTCAATAGGTATAGACCTGTCACATATGGAAATTTCAGGGCCCTCTAGAGGGAGAAGGAGTGGAGATGGGTGCTTTAAAATACCTTCCTGGCATATACTTTAGTCTGTAGACCTATTCCCAAAAGTTTCATTTTCCTAACCTAACCCCTTTCTGAGATAGCAAGAAGTCACTTAACTAGAATTTTACCATAGAAGCAATTATTATATTCATAAAGAACATAAAAAGCATCAAGTGGCATGTTCAAAGTTTTAAGCCTTTTATTATACCTTTTATTACAATGTTTTAAGCCTTTTTTATTATACCTCATATTTTGGTCATTTTTAAGAGCTAAAAAAATGCTTAAATTTGAATTTACAATAGGAGTGAATATTATGTTTTCAAGAGCATAAGAAAAGGCATCAGTGGTGTGTTCACTTTATTGGTAAGTCAATTTTGTCAGAATTCAACAAATTTCAAAAACTTAGGTCTTCCCCCAGTAGCCTATGTCTTGACCATGTATTCATTAATGGAAGTTTTGTTTTCTCAACCTAACCCTTTTCCAAGATAGCAAAACTAGCATGTCAGGAATTATACTCACCTTATTCCCAAGTCAGTAGCATAATTTAAACTGTTTCATGTTTACTGCCACAATACAGTCTCTACCATCACAGTTGCATTACTAGAACCCCTGATGGACTAGATCTTGTCCCAGGCTATAGGCATACTAAGTGCTGACAATGATTTGCAGGTTTGGGAGTTTTAGTGTGCTTTTACTGCCTGTATAGTTGATCCCTAATACCAAATAAAGCCAATTCAAAGGACTTGTATAGCCAGGAATCCTTTGCATAGCTTAGAGCTAGTCCAGTCTATCTAGCACATTTGAAGGTAAGGAGACCAACTGGAACATACTGATGTTGGTGGTGAGAGGATCTGGGAAGAGCATTTCATGGGAACTGAATGCTAGGCTAAGCTGTATTTCTAGTTTTCCAATCTAATTTTATTCCTTAGGCAAATCCAGTCACATTAATTAACAAAAATTTGGAAAAAAGAGATGAACATACTTTACCCCTGCATTAACTAGTGAATTGATAATTAGCCTGTATTCAAAAGAGAATCCAAGTAAGCAGGCAGAATGTGCTTATCCTGAAGCCAGTTATGGAGTCTTCTAGCCTATATGTTGAATCAAAATATAAGCCAATTTACGAAATTGGTAAATTTTTTGCTGTTCATACTGTTCTTTTTATGGTCTCTGCAAATATAATAACTGTTTCTATTATAAATTCAAATTGAAGTCCTTTTTTGAGCCCTAGACAAAGACCAAAATATTTCTAGGTTATGTATATATAATTTGCTCAAAACATTGGTTTTATACTTACTGTTTCATTATAAATCCATTTTTTTAATGTTGTATTAGCCAAAAGCTCTGATTTTTCTCATTTAAATTAGATAAATAAATTATGCAATATTATACTCTTTCCTTCTTCCTTGACTTTGAATGTTCAATTAAGGTATATGGTTTTGACAAAATAATATACTACATTTTTTCTGTGCCAAAATTTGTCCAATATTACACTTGTTAACACAGAAAAACATGAAAACCTGAAAAAAGGTAATTAAACAATAATTTTGTAAGTAAAGAAGAAAGATAATTGCCTTTATTGTTGCAGTTAAACAATCTTGCAAACTGAAACCAACCACATATTCCCTTCATCTGAACCCTCACTTACAAATAAAGTGAACATACCATTCCATGCTTTTTTTTAAGCTTTTAATGAACATAATAATTGCTTCTATTGCAAATTTTATTTGTTTTAAAAGGTTAGGTCAGGTTGTTTGTTTTATATTTGAAACCAATGTTTTATGCCTTTTTTATACCCTACACATAGAAATGTATTGGTCATTTTCAAGAGCTCAAAAAGGACTTAAATTTGCAATAGAAGCAATCATTATGTTCATAAAGAGCTTAAAAATGGCATTGAGTGGTATGCTCACTTTATTTGTAAGTCAACAATATAATCAACAAAATTTACCAAATATGCTCCTTGGTTGGCTTCAGCCTCTACTACTGTAGAAGGTGTAGGCTCTGACCTAGAGGGTGAAGTTTTTTAGTTTCAATTAAAAAATAATGCAGTCAAAGTTCTGGCTCATAGATGTTGAGAAAGCAAAATCTAGCAATTTACTGCCTCAAGTACAGACTCTTCATCCCTGACCTTTTGCAATTTTACTTCAGAGAGCACCATAGCATCTCAATACTTAGGGTGTGGATGGTCACATCCTTAGGGTTGGTGATTTATCTGGTGGTGATTAAAGCCAAGTTCTGACAGACTAGAGTATGCTGCCCAAAAGTCACTCCTAACTATTCAACCTGGCCTTATGTGTCTTTGAATGAGAGGGATTAGAGTTTCTTTATCCATTCTCAGAGTGTCACCACCATCTAAGAGAAGAATTATAAATTTTCCCCTTATATACTTCTGTTTGGCCAAAACACTATTGTCTATTTCAACAACAAAACCCTCACCTCTTATTGGCTCCTGGTGTCCTACCCAATGATCAAGCACCTCACTGCACATTGACCTCCAGTCCACACTTGTTCTTGGGCTAATCCTCAGTTCTGGCATTGTCAAATGATGCTCCCATATGTCAGTCAAATAGAATGTAATGAACATAGTGGCTTTGTTTGGTGGAAACCTGGTGCCATTAGAAGACAGCATATATATATATATATATATATATATATATATATATATATATATATATATATATATATATATATATATATATATATATATATATATATATATATCAACCTTAAGTTATTATAAAAATAATTACCAATCTTGGCTTAATATTAACTTCATCAAGGAAGAAGGAAATAATGGCATAATTGTGCAAATTTTATTTATCCAACTTAATCATGGAAAATTAGTGCTTATGGATTATGTAACATTAAAAAAATGGATCTATAATGAAACAGTAAGTTTGAAAACTGATGTTTTAAGCCTTTTTAATACCCAAAAACTAGAAATATCTTGTTCATTTTCAAGAGCTTAAAAAGGCCTTAAATTTGAACTTGCAATAGAAGCAATTATTATTTTTGTAAAGAGCATAAAAAAGGGATTCAAGTGGTGGTATGTTCACTTTATTTGTAAGTCAATAATATGAACAAAAAAAAAATTAACTCCATGTTAACCCTCATCTGATTTCCAAGTCTTAGAAATTTGCCTAATTGACCTATTGAAATTTTTACCAAACAATATTTTACCTTGATTTTCAGTTATCAGTTTCCTTTTCTCTAGTTTTAGTTGTGAAAATGCAATTCCTGTTATTTCAGTAGAATTTTCAGCCATATCAATAGGTTTTTATGGCACTTGGTATTAACCAAGTGACATATAGCAATTGTAAATTCTGTTGGTCTGTCAGTCCTGGTTTTGCTACTTTAGGCACTTCCAGGTAAGCTAGGACAATGAAATTTGGCAGGTGTATCAGGAACCAGACCAGATTAAATTAGAAATTTCCATTTTCCTGATTCAACCATCTGAGGGGGGGATGGTTAAATTGGAAAAATTAGAAAAAAGGAGGTATTTTTAACTTACAAATGGATGATCGGATCTTAATGAAATTTGATGTTGGAAAGGATATTGTGTCTTGCAGCTTTTATTTTAAATCCCGACTGGATCAGGTGACATTAGGGGGAGTTGGGGGTGGGGAAACCTAAAATCTTGGAAAATGCTTAGAGCCAATGGATTGGGATGAAACTTGGTGGGAAAAAATTGGTGGGGTTAATTCTGAAAAATTAGAAAAATGAAGTATTTTTAACTTGCAAAGGAATAATCAGATCTTAATGAAATTTGATGTTAGGAAGGAAATTGTGTCTCAGAGTTCTTATTTTAAATCCCGACTGGATCTGGTGATGTTGGCGGGAGTTGGGGGAGAGACCTAAAATTTTGGAAAATGCTTAGAGTGGAGGGATCTGGTTGAAACTTGGTGGGAATAATAAGCACAAGTCCTAGATACATGATTGACATAACTGGAACGGATCCACTCTTGTTGGGGGAAACATTAGAACAAATGAGGTATTTTTAACTTACAAAGAATTGATTAGATCTTTATGAAATTTCATATTTAGAAGGACCTCATAACTCAGATCTCTTATTTTAAATCCCAACTAGATCCAGTGTCATTTGGGGGGGGGGCAGAAATCTTGAGAAATGCTCAAAGTGGGTTGGGAAAAACTTGGTGGGAAGAATAAGCAGAAGTCCAAGATAAGTGACTTGCATAACCAGACCATATCCACTCTCTTTGATGGAGTTGGGGGGGGGGGGAGGTAATTAAGAAAAACTAGAAAAATTAGGTATTTGTAACTTACCAATGGGTGATCAGATCTTAAAGAAATTTGATATTTAGAAGGATCTTGTGCTTTGAAACTCTTATTTTAAATCCCGACCAGATCCAGTGACATTGGGGGGAGTTGGAGGGGGAAACCAGAAATCTTGGAAAACACTTAAGAGTGGAGAGATGAGGATGAAACTCTATGGAAAGAATAAGCACAAGTTATAGAAACATGATTGACATAATTGGAATGGATCCATTCTCTTTGGGTGAGCTGCAGGTTGTTAATTTGGAAAAATTAGAAAAATTGAGGTATTTTTAACTTAAGAACAGATTAACAGATCTTAATGAAATTTGATATTTAGAAGGAACTCATGTCTCAGAGCTCTTATTTCAAATCCTGACCAGATCTGTTGAGATTGGGGGAGTTGGAGGGGGAAACAGGAAATCTTGGAGAATGCTTGTAAATGTTGTAGATTCGTGATTGATGTAACTGGAATGAATCCACTCTTTTTGGGGGAGTTAGGGGGTGGGATTCATTGCTTTGGCGAGTTTGGCGCTTCTAGATGTGCTAGGATGATGGAAAATTGGTAGGTGTGTCAGGGAGCTGCACAAATTGACTTTATAAAATTATTTTCCCTGATTCAACCATCTGGGGGGCTTAAGGGAGAGGAAAAAATAGAAAAATTGAGGTATTTTTAACTTATGAGTGGGTGATTGGATCTTAATGGATTTTGACATCTAGAAGGACCTCATGGCTCAGAGCTCTTATTTTTAATCCTGACTGTCATTAAGCATCTGGTTTTCCTTTTAAAGCAATCTATTGATCCTTAAAATTTTGCTAGAGCTCATGCAATATTAGCTCTTGGCTCCTCTGACCTTGTGACAAGTGCCATATGAGCTCTTAGCTCTTGTTTTCAAAGTTTAGGAAATGTATTTGTTGACCTTTGAAACCTCATAAATTGGGATTGAGCAGAGTTTTTAAGCTGAAAACAGTTCTGTTGTATTTCATTTAAGCAGGAGATCTATTTGGCAAGGTTTCACTTTTATAACACAAAGATTTTTAAAAGCTATCAAAGGTTATGGTCCTCTATAGGGAGAAAGAGTAAAGATAGTTACTTCAAAATACCTTCCCCAGACATCTTTTAGTCTGTAGAACTATCCCTGAAAGTTTCATTTTCCTAACTTTATCCCTCTCCAAGATAGCAAAAAGTAGCTAAACTAAAATTTTACCCTCTTATGATACTTATGGAAACTGGTTAACCTGTACACATTCCCCTGCTTTATCAGGCAAAAGCACTTGAGAAAGTAGAAAACTATGACTAGAATCTGAAATTAAGAGCCTATCAAATAGTAGAAGAGGTTTTTTCATAGATTCAGACTTTTTTCTGGAATGTTAAGAATTTTATGATGATGATGGCAACATTATCTATTTAACCATGTCTCCTGTCATCAGTGTTGTCCTTGTAGGAATTCTTGGGACCAACTCTGTTCAGCATGTAAATAAAAAAGACTACAGAAATAACCTGAAAAACTTGCTTATCTTATATGCTAATGATTCTAAACTGTTTGGTAGGCCTACTGTGGAAACTGAAAATGAGATATTTTACTTACAGCAAAACTTGTATTGTCTGGAAACATGTTATAGAGCTTGAATCCTGCAATTTAATAGTTCAAATTGCCAAGTTTTGTATCTTGGATACAACTTGGATACAATAATCCTCATTACACTTAATATATTAAAGATTAACAACTAGAAGTAGTAAGTAAAGAGAAGGACTTAGGAATTATTATTAATTAATAGAAATGTCATAGCTGCATGTGGACACTGGTTGCTAAATCTAACCTAGCCCTTGGGCTTATTAAGTACATGTTCAGTACAAGAAAACCATGTGTGGTAAAGAAACTGTATGTAGTGGTGCTGAAATATAAAATGGATGCTAGGACTATAGAGAATACACAGAGAAGGTTAACATAACTTGTCCACAGAGCTGATAAGGGGAGGATATGCTCTGGCTTGGGGAGGGGGTGCTGCTACTGAGGAGTTGTCCACTTTGATCAAACCTTTCATTTTGATTTGGCTTTTGCTTATATTTGAGTAAGTAGGGGGGGATTATAATTAATTTCCCCATGTGCCACCAATCCTAGGAACAGCTCTGCTTGTCCCCACCCTGCATTATGCTTCATATTTATAATGCCAACACCCAGCAGAAGACTACAGGCGATCCATTAAAACGATGTTGGAGAATCAGATACATAAAGCAAATCACTTCTTCTCCAATAGAAATTTGTCCTACTGGAATTCATTGGCTGATGAAATGGTGACAGCCCCTACCACCAATGCATTCGAATATGGAGTTGATCATGACTGGCAGATGCAGCCATAGAAGACAAAGTGGGATGCATGCAATTTGAGTCATTGCCATCAGTCACTTGCGCCATCACAGGACTTACCTTAGTTGCTGGACAATGTGATTTAAGGTAATTTAAGATAATGTCAGAAAACACCTCTTATCTGCTCTGTGATCTCTTTTGATGCTGAAAAAGGCACTACACATTGTGATTTATGTTGGAAAGAGCACTTTCAATATTCTATGGTCACTGGTTCAGTACAATCTTTTCTCTGTAATAGCTGAAAGCATTGCTGTACAATCCAAATTCACTTTGTACTAAAATAATTTAACTAATAAAATCATTTTTGCTCCAATTGATTTCTTTTTATAGCAAAATGGCTGATGATATGCCTACTTTTAAATTGGTCCTGGTTGGGGATGGAGGCACTGGGAAAACGACTTTTGTGAAGAGGCACTTGACAGGTGAATTTGAGAAGAAGTATGTTGCCACATTAGGTGTTGAAGTCCATCCACTAGTTTTTCACACAAATAGAGGTGCAATCAGATTCAATGTATGGGACACAGCTGGACAAGAAAAATTTGGTGGACTTAGAGATGGTTATTATATTCAGGTATGTTGTTTTTGTGTTAATACCTGTGTATGTGTCTATGCTAGATAGTTTGACATTTCTGGCCCCTTATTAATCAATACAGGGACAAAAGATGGTCCTTAAGCTTTAGAATCATAGCATAAAAAATATTGTAAATGATCTATAAATAAACGCAATAAAACTAAATAAACAATATCAGTCTTGTGGGGTTGGTATTTGATGCTGGATGTTTTGTTTTTCTGTTGAACCTTATCTTATCAATAGATGAAGAAAACAGTAGTTAAGCTATATATATATATATATATATATATATATATATATATATATATATATACTAGCTGTTGGGGTGGGGCTTTGCGCCACCCCAACACCTAGTTGGTGGGGGCGCTTCGGGCCCCCTCTCCCCCAAGCCCCCCTGCGCGCGTAAGTCGTTACGCGCCATTGTAGTTGTGTCCCTTTGTCCCACCTGTCAATATAGATAGATATATATATTTTTTTTAACTATGTAAAACTTGCGAATATACAACATTCTTGGCTGTCCCATTGTCTGTGCATATAAATAGATTGTGAGGTTTACCGACTCTTGAACATGCAACATATAATTGTCCATGGGAAAAACAATCTGTATTCAGATCTATACCTCATTATTCTAATGATTGCCCTTGAGCTTTGTTGATGGTGATTGTTAATCAAACATTCACTGTGTCCCCGTCGTCATTTATATATCCCCTGGCGTCCCCGTTGTTGTTGTTTCCCTGTGCCCAGTCGTCATTTGTGTCCCGGTCTGTAATTTCTCTTTGAGTGTCGCGGTCGTCATTTATATTCCCTGTGTCCTGGTCTGTAATTTCTCTTTGAGTGTCCTGGTTGTCATTTATATTCCCTGTGTCCTGGTACTTTGTTGATGGTGATTGCTAATCGAACATTCCTTCTGTCCCGGTTGCTTTCTCTTTGAGTGTCCTGGTCGTCATTTATAATCCCTGTGTCCTGGTCGTCATTTGTGTCCTGATGTCCCGGTCTGTAATTTCGTCAGTCGACAAACATGACGTCAGTCGACACACAAACATGACGTCACTCGACAGACACACAGGCAGCTTCTATATATATATATATATATATATATATATATATATATATATATATATATATATATATATATGAAAAAAAAAATAATGTAAAGCAAGTAAGGGTTTGAATAAAAACCTGGGCAAATTAAAATAAATACAGCAGAAGATATTACTTTTCTATGCCATATTGCTTTAGTTTGGGGCTATGTTTGGCAAACTCAGCATCAAAAAGTAAAATTGAAAGATATTCTCTTAATTTCAAAGTATTAAAAACAGATTTACTGAAAATTATTATGGATCATCCCAGTCTGTCCTTTATGGCAAGATATGATATTTTGTTTTGAAACATTCACATGCTATTTCTGCTGAATTCAATTTCATGTCTAAAAAGACAGAACAGTGATAATAATAAAGGGAAGCATTTTAAAATATGTAAT
Organism: Artemia franciscana; assembly: GCF_032884065.1. Lineage (NCBI taxonomy): Eukaryota > Metazoa > Arthropoda > Branchiopoda > Anostraca > Artemiidae > Artemia > Artemia franciscana. The sequence goes on from NC_088868.1 coordinate 12,723,939, forward strand.
TTGTGAAAAGGAGTAAAAGCCATAGAAAGATAATTTTTTAATGACATTTTTTTATTTGATTTTATCAGTCCATCCTCTACAGCTTGAACACATATAATGAAATGATCACCGTTTTGATAAGAAAATCTGAGTGTGTCACACCAGCAATGTCCCTGATGTTCTGTATCTGGAGCCAGGAAATTTCTAATAGAAAGTAAATAAATATTAGTTTATAGTTACCTCCTAATTTACACATGGTCAGTTTGATAAAATTTTATACTGTGATATAATGTATTACGAATTAATATTATCTAGATATAGCGAGTGGTCTAGAGTTTAATGAAAAATAATGCTTATGTAAACCTAGGCTATAGATGCTTCGGAATAATTTTTTTTAAAACAAACCCCTGTTTTGTAGGATTGAAATTTGCTACAGCCAAGATCATGAAGTAGGAGTACTTCATAAAGACCATGACCTATCTAAAAGAATTGAAGCATAAAAAAATCGGCTAAGAGAATTCATTTATTACCTGTTTTATTTTGATTGTATTCTGATAAATTAACAGGCTTGTTTGTGGCTTCCTGTGTTTTTCTGTAAGTTCAGTGTAAAATTGAATAAATAAAATTTGAGGACACTCAGAAGTGAAACCCCGTTTTTACATAGTGTGGAATATATAATATTATATAGAAATACAACAATTTGTCTTTGTGAATCCGCTTTTTTGAAATCCCTCCACTTTTTGAAATTTAGTCTTTTTTGTTTTTTAGTAAACATTTTGTGAGTTTTCATACAGTTTAGGGTCAGAACCTTAGAGGTCTGACACCTGGACCTTTGGTCCAAAAGGTGAAAAATTTATACAATTGAGAAAAAATCTAAGGCTGCTTGTGGGTTTTTTTCCCTCATTTCTGTTGGAAATAATTCTTTAGTTATCATTGTATCCACACCTGAACATCAGGGAATGGATGGAATCTACCTTAGTTTTATTCAGCCATCCCATTTTGCCTCAAAAATTATTTCGTTTATGGAAATTTTGATTATGTACTAAAAATATAAAAGATTATAGGAAGCTAATGGAAATTATGGATCAAATATTCAGAAATTATATTAGCCCGAATCCATTTTTTAGTTTTTGACTTTTCAATTTTTTTTGTAAACTTCCTTGATTATTAATTTCGGTCTTTTCTTAGGGACAATGTGCCATCGTAATGTTTGACGTAACTTCAAGGGTCACATATAAGAATGTCCCGAACTGGCACAGAGACTTAGTTCGAGTTTGTGAAAATATTCCAATTGTTCTGTGCGGTAACAAAGTTGACATTAAAGATAGGAAAGTTAAAGCCAAGTCTATTGTATTTCACCGAAAGAAGAACCTTCAAGTAAGTATTTTTTCTCTTCAAACTAATTGCATATTTTGTTTTGTTTGTTTATACTATTCACTACCTCTTTTTTATTGCCTAGAGCTTTGCTTTTGGAAGTGCAAAAAAAAATTTTATAGTTTTTTTATTTTTTTATGCTTAAATGTGTATATATATATATATATATATATATATATATATATATATATATATATATATGTATATATATGTCGGATATGTTTAGAGTGGAACCAAGCTATTGAAGAGTTTGCGAAAAAAAATAATTGAAGAAAAAACGGGTTTAATTTCTTATAAAGCAGTGACAACAAAATAAAATAAAAAACTACACTTTAGCTAACCAAAAAATAAAAATACTCCGAATATTTCGGCCCCACGTCCGGGAGCCTTTCTCAACGGAAAAAAAAAAAAAAAACAAAAAAGGAGAAAATTACAACAATTTAAGACTATTTTTAAGACATTATAAAAATGCCACGACAACTAAACCAACATAAAAATATAAACAATCAAATATATAAGAAACAAAAAACTCACATTTTAAAACAAACACTCCCGCAACTGACTGTAACTTTAGAAAAACTGAAGTAATTGTTTATATTGGCACTCTCCTCTGCCACAATCGATGTATAAATGGGAATTTATTAAAAATGAAAAATATAAATACTTGCAACAATACGAAAAGAGGTCACCCAACCCCAAATCCAACCAAAATCTTACAGGTTAATGAGACACAATTATGAATTATAAATTCTATTGCATTTGTATTAATTATGTTGCATATATATTAGGAACACATTTATTTTGCAAACTTACTGATATGGCAGAGTAAGGCTTTAGTCAGGCCCCATGTTGGCTTTAATGTGTATATTAATGGCCTATCATATAGTAAAGTTTTACAGCTGATCAAAAATGTATGAATATTCTGAGCTGTTGGGGTTCATGGCAGAATTTTCTTGAACAAATTTTCTTTTATAAGGAATTTATGTATGCCCATATCTTGTGTTTTCTTCTCAGATTTGGTCACAGTTTGGATTTTATCTTTATTATCCGGTTAATTCTTGTATGCTTCATATTATTTAAAACATTATGAATCCCTGTCAAAGAATTAGAAAGCAGGAAAACAATCCAATCAAATAAAAAGTAAATAGTCATTGAAAAACTGGTACAATTATGCAAAAAATTAAAAAGAAGAAGAGAAAGAAAAGAAATGGATATTAAAAAGTGCAAGGAAATTAAGATTGGATAAAATTCAAAATAACAAAGTGGATTCGACCAGATTACTATAAGAAAAAAAATGGAAGGCAAACTCCAAGAAAAGGATTTCAAAAATCAGTTTAAATTATCATTGGCTGTAATAGAATTCAAGTTAAATAGACCATACAGTGGTCAATGAAATCTGTTGAAGTTGACCTTAAAGCAACTAGGAACAGCAACTTAAGCAGGAATCTGATATAGCTCTTTCTTGTCAGATCAAATTGGTTATTAAACACACAGTTATGTGTACAGGGGAGGATGGACTTGAATGTTCAAACTTCTCTAATATCCTCCATATATTTTGGATTTTAACAATCCCGATCCCCTCTATTTTAACAAGAAGTGTCAGCACATGTCCCTTTGTATCTACAGTACCAGAGGTGAGGACTTCACTTAGTGAAGCAAAGATACCCACTTCCTCCGCAGAAATGCAATTCAAATAAGAAAATAACCTTTTTGTGTAAATTTTTTTTTTGCGTTTCTTGTTTTTTTCTTTAGTTTTTTCTGCGTGTCGTGTTTTTTCTTGATTATTGTGCTGTTTTCGAGAATATATATATATATATATATATATATATATATATATATATATATATATATATATATTGGTCGTTTAAGGATGTACGATTTTTCTAAGAAAATTAAATTCAGTTCATGTTGCAAAAAAAAAAGGAAAGGGACTTACAACAGATAAAGCTAACTATTATATTACTACTGTATAACTGCTGTTGTTAATAGTTCAAACATTAGTGCTTTTCAAATTACGCTGTAAATGTTACCTTGTCAAAAAAAAAAACTGTTGAAAAGATGGACCAGTGATAAATCCTAATGTAAAGGGTTCATTTGGCATTGTAGTTTAATTAGCTTGGACAAAAATGATTTTTTCTTGTCACTTACGTAGGATAACTCAGAGAGGGTTGACATCATTCATAGAAAAGAAGTGATTGACTAAGGATATCAGCTTTTCTTTCAACCAGTCGCCGTTGTGAGGCAACGAAGATGGCGATACCTCGGGTATATCCTCCGTATGCCTAATCCGACCTCCTAAAATGCTCCTCTACTGGCAATCAGAAGGCACCCATTCCCAAGGAAGATCAAAGAATACGCTTCATAGAACGTACGAACATGACAGAAGAGTCCTCCAGACGAGTCACATCCTAGAATGGGAGGACATGTACGCAGCAGGCCACTAGAGGAACGATTAGAGGTTACTCCCTAACATCAAGTAGGGCTGGAGGAACTAGGCTCTTCAACCAGGCCTGCCAAAAGTCTACTAATGGGTATATTTACACACTACATGGAAACCTGTAGTACAGTTTTTCTTTTCTTTTGAAATGACACTCCCCCGTGGGAATTCTTTTAATAATTAGAAAATAAGTCTTGTTTTTAATTCTGGGATAATGTCTGATGTTCCTGATTTTGAATAGTTGTCCCGTCATTAAAGGAAAATATTTTATCAAACCTCTTGGGGACTGAATATGATAAACAACAGCTACCAGTACTAAGTTAAACAGTAGAAGACAAAAAAAAGGTTGGCCACAAACTAATGAAGCATGTTGTAGTATTATATGGTTGCGCGCAAATACAAAGCATATATCTTGTAGTTTCAAAAGAAAGCAAAATCGTGATTTGGAGTAATTACAAATGCAATTAGGTACAGGTGTGGAGAATTGTATTTAACTTTTTCTTGAATTTAGTTACGCAAATTTATTTTACGACAAAAATTGTAATTAGTTTTTTGTGGAGTCTTTGTATAAAACTTCCTTAAAAACCCACATCAAAGTTGTCACCGTTGCAGAGGCAGCTGCAACTAATCATCAGCTCTGTTTCTGTTTTTGTCGGACTTTTTTAACGAGTGGAGGGATTGAAAGGTCTTCATGTCGGTCACCTCCTTCACCTTTGTGTAACCAATAGTAAAGAACAAGAGATTGATGCAGACGAAGATGATCTACCCGATGTTATAGATGAGGATATTGCTAATACCGCGTCTGATATGGATGACCCTGACAAATTGGATGAAGAAAGTGCAGCGTTCGGACTCGCCTATAAATTCCAATAAATTCCTATATTCTAATGCACTCCCATAAAATGCCTATATTTTAGCTAAAATCCTATTATTCCTATATTTTCGACTGAAGACCACTAAGAACATTGTTCATGATTTGCAATTTTCACTTCTCTTTAAGTAGATCAAGATGTCCTTTTCTTTTTGCTTTTGACTCTGTTGTAGATTGAGCAGTCTTTCGGTGTAGATCGATAATTAATTACAACTGTTGAGTTGTTTGAACTTAACTGATGTTTTGTACTGGGCTTAGTAAGCTGCTTCTGCCTGGGCTATGCTGTTGTGTTGACTTAGTAGCGTATGTTTTGTTTTTTGTCATGTTGGGCCTGTCCGAAATGAACAAAGATCAGTATATAAGCTAGCAGTATCTGCTTAATGAGACTGGAGTTCTTGCGACTTATACGTTTCCTGCCTGAACGCTATTTTAAAGGCTGATGCGAATGCGGCCCAGTTTTGGACATATCCATATTTTTTCTTTTTATGGTCTTATAATCTTCGGATGCTATTTTGTAGCTGATGCTTGGTAATTAAGTATGGGGCCTACCAAGTTTAATAGTTCATGGCTTGCTAAGACAGATTGCAGCGGTAGAAAGATCGGCAAATGGTGTAAGACTGGGAACGACCAGTAATCGTTCTTTTGCAAATTCTGCTTGAAAAATTTTGGTTGCACAGCTGGGGTCGCTCAGGGGTAAACCAACATCTGCGATCTGTAGAACACAAAGCCGCAGTTACTGCTTAATTACATCCACTATAGCTTCACCTGAATGGACAATCTCGAGTTGAATGAAACAACCAAGGATAAACTGTTAGTTGGTACAAGCATGTTTTGTGAGCGTGATGCCGCTTATAAAGCTGAGTTAATATGGGCACTTCAGACGGTACAGAGTTCCATGTCAGCTAACTCTTCAGACCATATTGTCGTAACCTTCCATGCGATGTTCCCCGGTAAGATCTCCAACGAAATGCCCCTATGTGTGAAGAAACTCATGTATCTGATCACCGATGCGCTGCATCCTTACTGTCAGCAAATGCTTGTGAAGGACATTCAGTCATATCTTGTACTAAAATATGACGAGACAACCAACAACGCTGGTATGAAAGAGTTGCAGATACGTGTTCGATATTGGTCCTCATATGGAAACGAAATTCAGAGCAGACTTTTATGCACAAGTTTTATGGGCCACGCGATAAGTGATGATCCGTGTAGGAAGATTATGTCAGCCATTGAGCAGAATCAGCTGCCACTTGAAAAACTGATTATGCTTGGAAGTGATGGACCAAACGTCATCAAAAGCGTTTGGAACAACTTGAGTGCAAAAAAAGAAAGTAACGGGAAAGGGAATGTTGAATATTGGTACTTGAAACTTCCATATAATCCATAACTCTTTCTTGAAAGGTCTTCTGGTGTTCGGAGAAGACAGTTCCGACTTTGTTATTCTTGTGCATTCATTTTTTGACGGCTAGCCTTCACGTTGTGAGGACTATTGAAAGTGCCAAAAGAAAGTAATAGTGCCAGAGAATGCTTTCATATAGCATGTCTTAAGCCGCTGGCTGACGATCGGACGTGCCCTTGCTAGAATCATGCAGCAGTTGCCGGCAATCTTAGAGTACTTCCTGAACTTCATGCCGAGAGAGAAAAAACTGAAGAAACTTCTGTCCACTCCCAAATTTCTGAAGATTGTGGCTTATATCAGAAGTGCGACGATGAAGGCCCAACTCGAGTTTGTTCTAGCCTCAGCAGAACTGTTCATAAGTTTCACCCAACTGTGCCAGAAAGAAGAGCCTCTCATTCATGTGCCGAACTCAGATCAAAAGACTAGTTGTGACGCTTTACGGACGGGTCTTTACTCCAGATTTCGTGACCGAGATTGAAAATTTCTCACCAGAAATGTTGAACCTTGCTAAAAAATTTGCAGAAAAGCATATAGTTTCAGAAAATGTGGAACGAGCTTTCCGTGAGAAAGCAACACTGAAAGACAAGGCCATTTTCTATGTCAATGTGCGAAAACATTTTATTGCGGGCATTCTCCATATTTTGAACAAATGTCCTGTGGTAAAGGATGGTTTTCTGGAGGCTTTACGCTTTTTGAGTCCGGTTAACATGAAGGATTCAAGAAGCATTGCAGACATAGCGGCTTTGGCGCGCGAGATTGCGATTGGAGCAAGCTCAGAGGTCGCCCAGGCTGAGTGGCTGCTTTTGCGAACGGAAAATGGACTCCGTGAGGACATCACTCGGATCGATCATTTTTGGAGCCATTACTTTGGACTGGTGAATGAGCGCGGGGACAGCAAGTACCCGGAACTTACCAAGCTTATCAAAGCAATGTTGACGTTCTCGCCTGGCAGTGCAGATGTTGAGTGTGGGTTCTCGCGTTCTGGTAGGATTCTCGGTGAAGACCAGGCATTAATGTCTGAACGCGTTCTGGGTGGGAGACTCATGGTATATGACACGTTGAGACTAACAGTTCTTTACAAAAGAACTGTTGAGTCTTGCATGTTCTGCACGGTCTCGGTATCAACAATATCTGCATGATAAGAAAAAAGAAGAGCTATCCGAGAAGGAGAAAAAAGCTTTTGAAGAGGACAACAAGTGGAAGTTGCAGGAGGCCCACGACAAAAAGAAAGAAATTGAAGACCTGGATAGCGAAAAGAAAAACTTAGAGTATCAGAGCAAAGAGAACAGAGAACAGTAGAAGATACTCTACTTCAAGAAGTGACCGATAGAATGAAGAAGGCTGAAAGTGAAAGAACAAGTGAAAGAGAGCAGATGGCGGAATCTGCGAGAAAGGAGCAGTCTCTTGCAAAGAGAAAAGTCTCTTCCAGGTATTTTACCTGTATCAGTCAATCGTTGGCACAGTATGTGTATCTGATAAAAAAAAAAATAATAATAATAATAGATGCAGAAACCCAGGAACGGCGAATTTACGTGACCAGATATCCCACGCCATCTACCACCGATCTGATCCCGAAGACTTTTGAATCCTATATTTGGGCTCAGGAAATCCTATATAAATAGGAGAGAGCCTATAATTTGAAACAAACCGACCTGTCCGAACCCTGAAAGTGCATGTTGTGAGTGGGCTGAAACTACATCTAACTCTGGAGGCAGCACTAGAGAGATAGTTTTTATGGCACTTGGTATTTACCAAGTGATATATAGCGATCGCAAATTCTGTTGGTCTGTCTCTCCACATAAGCTAGGATGATGAAATTTGGCAGGTATATCAGAACATGACCAGACTAAATTAGAAATAGTCGTTTCCCCGATTCGACCATCTGGTGGGGAACGGTTAATTCGGAAAAATTAGAAAAAATGAAGTATTTTTAACTTACAAACGGGTGATCGGATCTTAATGAAATTTGATATTTAGAAGGATATCGTGTCTCAAAGCTCTTATTTTAAATCCCGACTGGATCCGGTGACATGGGCGGGGGGCTAAAATCTTGGAAAACTCTTAGAGTGGAGGGATCAGGATGAAAATTGGTGGGAAATTTAAGCACAACTCTTAGATACGTAATTGACATAACTGGGGCAGATCTGCTCTCTTTGGGGGGGGGGGTTGTAATTCGGAAAAACTAGAAAAAATGAGGTATTTGTAACTTACGAAGGATCTTGTGCTTAAGAGCTCTCATTTTAAATCCCGATCAGATCTGGTGACATTGGGGAGAGTTGGAGGGGGAAACTGGAATTCTTGGAAAATATGAAAATTGAGGTATCTTTATCTCACGAATGGGTGATTGGATCTTAATGAAACTTGATATATACAGGGATCTTATGTCTTAGATACTCCATTTTCAATTCGAATCGGATCCGAGGACATAGGGGGTTGAAGGGGGGAACAGAAATCTTGGAAACTGGAAATCTTAGGAAACGCTTAGAGTGGAGTGATTGGGATGAAACTTGATGGAAAGAATAATCAGAAGTTCTAGATACGTAATTGACATATTTGGAATGGATCCGCTCTCTTTGGGGGAGTTGGGGGGATTTCCAATACTTTGGCGAGTTCGGTGCGTCTGGATGTGCTAGGACGATGAAAATTGGTAGGCCTGTCAGGGACCTGTACAAATTGACTTGATAACAGTCGTTTCCACGATTCGACCATCTGGGGGGCTGGAGGGAGAGGAAAAATTGAAAAAAAGAGATATTTTAACGTACGAATGGGTGATCGGATCTTAATGAAATTTGACATTTAGAAGGACCTCGTGTCTCAGAGCTCTTATTTTGAATTCTGACCGTATCTGGTGATATCAGGGGAGTTGGAGGAGGGAATGGGCAATCTTGGAAAACGCATAGTGTGGAGAGATCGGGATGAAACTTCGTGGGTAGAATAAACACAAGTCCTAGATACGTGATTGACATAACCGGACTGAATCCGCTCTCTTTGGGGGAGTTGGGGGGGATGTTAATTAGAAAAATTGAGGTATTTTTAACTGAAGAACGGGTTACCGGGTCTTAATGAAATTATTTAGAAGGAACTCATGTTTCAGCACTCTTATTTGAAATCCCGACCAGATCTGGTGGCGTTGGGGGGAGTTGGAGGAGGAAACCCGAAATCTTGGAAAACTCTTAAGAGTGGAGAGATCGGGATGAAACTTGGTGGGTAGAATAAGCAAATGTTGTAGATACAGTAACCGGCCTGGATCCGCTTTCTTTGGGGGAGTTAGGGGGGTCCAGTGCTTTGGCAAGCTCGGTGCTTTTGGACGTGCTAGGACGATGAAAATTGGTTTGCGTGTCAGGGACCTGCACAAATTGACTGGATAAAGTTGTTTTCCCCTATTCGACCATCTGGGGGGCTGAAGGTGAGGAAAAATTAGAAAAAAAATAGGTATTCTTAACTTACGAATGGGTAAAAATTTGACTTAAAATGGAATAGTTGTGTTGAGGTTCTTTCAGATTATTCACTGTTAATCACGCTCGGATTTGCAGTTATAATGGAAAATTTTCCGTTATAATGGAAAATTTTCCAATATATTTGCTAGTTGGGAAATATATTGGATTGTACGTCGTTGGATTTAAATGTGTTTTATGCTTGTATATATGTCGGTGAATTTTGATAATTAGAATGACCTCGTGTCTCAGAGCTCTTGTTTTAAATCCCGACCGGCATTAAGCCTCTGATTTTCCTTATAAATCAATCTTTTGATTCTTAGTATTTTGCTAGAGCTCATACCATATGAGCTCTTGGCTCTTCCGGCCTCGCCACAAGTGCCATATGAGCTCTTGTTATTTTATTTAGCTAGCTCGTGTAAGCAATGCTTTTTCAGCTAAGAAGAAGCTCTAGTCTAACTACAAGACATCTTCCAGAGATTGGGAACCTGTAGCTCAATATTAACTTTAAATCTGGTCCAAAACAGAACCATAAGCTTACGGTATTGTTACCCTAGATCTTAGTACAAAATAGGTATGGCTGGGTAGTTTGTAAAGAAGTAGAAAGGTCTTTACAGTATAAGTCAGTAGAAAAGGTGGTTCTAGTAACTAATCAGTGTTTATTTAATGAATTCCAGACACTATGGATGCATCAGTAGCTGCACCCTATCGAAGATCATATCTCGGCCTATAGTAACCGAAAATGAAAAAGATTGTGTTTTTAGAAAAACTATTCTGTACAAAACCATTTGATGCTGATTCAGCAATGTTAATTATTACCTCCATTAAACTTCAATGTTAATCTTAGCACAACAACAAATTTCCTTTATTTTTGAATAAAGCCTAAAACCTCTGGAAGATGGTATCGGATTGAAATAAAAAGGGCACAGTTGTCGAAACTAAAATAAAAATCACCATGGTCGAAGCTAACCGGAAGTATACAGTCCCCACCCCAAAAAACAAAGAAATTCGTGTTTTAGAATGGATAGTACAAGCAATCTAATGTGCAAGAACAACTGATGTAACACTCAAAAACAAAAGTATATCTATCTGACAAGTTCAAAGTTAGAACTTGAATTTTATTCAAAGCTGTTGTGCTTATGTATTTGAAAGAAAAGTTTTTTCTTTTATTTCTTACTCTGCTGTTCAACACCTTAAGGTGGCAAGAACGAAATCGTGCTGTGCCCAGGTCCTCTAATAGGTTTTAGAATCGCCTGTGCAGTCGGAGCCGTATTGTATGCACATGTATTTGATTAAAAATAAGATGGATTTGAGATGGTTTCAAGGTGGTTTCTGTATGCAAGCTTGGGAATAACAGCATATAACGTGCCCAGCGTAGATGACAGGCTGCAAAACCTTAAAATAGAGGAAGATAAACGAAAAAAAGCTGTTAAGGTAGCAAGCTTTTTTATTTAAAAATAGCTGTTTTTTGTTTTTCAGGAAAAAAACAACAACAGAACAGAACGTAGGAACAGGTCACCTGTTTTTGACAGACTTGTTTCTTCTTCTCTTTTTTTGTCGTTTCTGTTTTTCTGAAAACAGAAACAGTGTTGATTCTTAGCTGCAACCGAGTAAAAAGGGTCTTAGACGCAGAATTTGTGTAAATCTGAGAAGGGAGGGAAAAACCAAGAAGGGTTCTTGCTAAAACGTTTATAATTGGATTTGTTATATGTTAGTCCCTGGGTGTGTTTTTTTTTTTACATCCCAAAGTCAAAAACTTAGGTTGTCATAGGTCTTTGCAGAACAATTTTTTTTCAGAATTTCCAGTTCTACACGAATTTTTGACAAAAATTCACTGATAAGTGTTGTGATTATTGGGAAGAGTATAAAAATGACAACATTGGGAGAGGCTAGAGCCCCACTCTGCTTCCTGTATGTATGCCAAGTTAAGCTTCTTCTGATTTCACTTTTCTTTTGGAAGTTCAATGTTTTCAGTAAAGTGTATAATCTATTACATTTTATGTAAAAGTTTGGGGGGTTTGCATCTGACTTCTTGTCTTGGATAATTTTGATGCATATCGCCAGTAATATACACTACGGTATAATAATTATTTTTACCAAATTGGAGGATAATTTTCTCCTCCTATTTGCTTTGTTTTATCTTTGGTTCTTTCATTTTAACTTAAATTTCCTTTTTTGTTATAGTATTATGACATCTCTGCGAAGTCGAATTACAATTTTGAGAAGCCTTTTCTTTGGCTTGCTAGGAAACTAATTGGTGATCCTAATTTGGAATTTGTTGCCATGCCTGCTCTTCAACCCCCTGAGGTCCAGATGGATCCCAATTGGCAACGACAGATTGAAGGAGAACTTGCGGTAAGTTTAACTGTGATTCCTAGTAGTACAATTTATCTTGAAACAAATATAAAATCTATCAGCTGTAAGCTCACTTTGCAACAGTGCGGAGGGGGCCAAAAAAAAACAATTAATATAGTAGAAGAAATAATAAAGGAATTTTTTTAGTAATTGCTTTTAAGAATTAGGAGGAAAAGTATATCATTGATTGGACATTTTGTGTCCTGAAGCCAATTTTTCTTTCAATAATGAGTAAAGCTAGATGTCATACTAACAGAAAACTAAATTATATTACAAGAATCCCTTTCGATCTATTTCAAAGGTATATTTAGCTAACAGCTCTATCAGTGACTTTGACAAATGACAAATAAACCTAATTCCCATATAATTAGAATTTTGTTTATTCCTTGAAGCTTATTACACAGCTTATTCGTTATATAACTGAGAAAGTATTCAAGGCAGTCATTGTAGTACTCATAAATAGAAACTTGTGTATGAATGTCATACTAAACAGTTACTAGAATGGAATTATTCTGTAGCATTCTCTTAGAATAAAGTATTGAAGGGACATTTCAACGTTATGGTGACGCATTCTGTGGATGTGCCAGTGAAAATATTGCAAATGTAAGATGTGTGAAAGAAAATAAGTTCCGATTAGGGATAAGTCCAGAATATTAGGACCAGGAATATTATTTTACTGAGAGTCATTATATAGTGATAAAATGGTAAACAATGAAAAGTTTTGAAATGCTAGCTATGCATCTCACTGAGACTATATGTCTTGGCTTTACTCTAATTACCATTGGCTCTCAGATCTTTCATCACTCCCGCCAAGTTGATCAAATTTAAAGGCTAATGGACTCCAGTATCAACTTGGTTTAAGTAATGAAATAGTTCAGAGTCATGGCTAATGTCAAGACAGATAGTCTTGATAATGTCAATATAATGTCACAGATAATGTCAAGACAGATAGACAGTTAATGTAAAGTCAAGACAGATAGTCTTGATAATGTCAAGACAGATAGACAGTTAATTTAAAGTCAAGACAGATAGTCTGACAGAGGCAAAGCTAGCATAGCTTATTGAGAATCGTATAAAAATGATTATTTTCGCTTGTTTAAGATAGCAGACTTCACATATTTAATTATTTCCTTCTCAACTGGTATTTCTGTAATTGAAGAATAATGGTTCAGAAAGATAACAATGGTCTGTATTTGAGACAAAGTGGTTTACTCAAGACATGTCTTGCTCGTTGTCATATATTAATCTTGGAATTAAGAAATCAGGAAGAGTAACATTCAGGAAGATTCAGTATCAAAGTAAAGAGTAAAATTCAGGAAGAGAAATCAGGAAGAGTCAAGACAGATAGACAGTTGATTTAAAGTCAAGACAGATAGTCTGACAGAGGCAAAGCTAGCATAGCTTATTGAGAATCGTATAAAAATGATTATTTTCGCTTGTTTATGATAGCAGACTTCACATATTTAATTATTTCCTTCTCAACTGGTATTTCTGTAATTGAAGAATAATGGTTCAGAAAGATAACAATGGTCTGTATTTGAGACAAAGTGGTTTACTCAAGACATGTCTTGCTCGTTGTCATATATTAATCTTGGAATTAAGAAATCAGGAAGAGTAAAATTGTCAGTATTTCAAAAGAGAAACATTTGTTTATTAACGAAGGGGGGTAGATTTTTACAGAAGTTCTGTCACATATAGTATAGATCTATAGTATATAGTATCTAGATAGTATAGATATAGACCTGATGGACACTCAGCTGCTACCATGAATATGAACAAAAGTGATTCACAATCTGATAAGCTGTGCCAGCGAGAATGGGGATGCGTGTAAAGAGGAAATTAATATTTCGTCTCTGAGAAAACCAAAAACCTAACACCACCACATATTGTTGCCAATCAAAATCATGAAATAAAAGCAATGAGAATATTTAATTATTTTTGTATTTTTTATGCTCATGTAATTACAAAGACCAATTGTTTTCTGTCTTACGAAAAAGAAAAAGCCTTGTGGAATGAGGATCATTTCTTTCCTGTATAGTGACCTAGGCTTAGCCTTTTTACTACCAATAAGAATTAGCTCTTAAACAAAAAATCCACTTACTTGAGTACTTTCGGATTTTCTTTTCAGGGCTGGGGGGTCAGCTTAGGAAGAAAAATTTAGTGAGATCATTTATTTTGCTAGAAAGAGTAAACTTTTGCGGGTGTTCCTTAAGTTTTGTATATTCCTGTCTTTTGGCAAGGGTTGAATCCATATTGATTATTTTTTTTGTTCAATCCCAAGATAAGGCGTATCTAATATTCTCATTTTAGAAATTTACATACTTTTTCGCAAAGGGAGTCCCTTTACCAAGCATCAAAGCTATAGGCTGTGCTTTTTTGTTTTTACTATTATTAGGAGGAGGAATGTGATGCGTAGCTATGAAGTTCAGTTGGTTGCTCCCCTAGGATTGCACCTAATTAAAATATATTGGGAAAAGTAGTATTTTTACACTGAAAAAACATTCTTGAGAAATGACGCAATCATAAGTTTTATTGAATTAAACGTTTGGGTAAATTTACTATAAGCCATGGTTGATGTTAGTTTTATGATCGAAAAACAATAGAAGACATTTGTCAAATCAGGCAAAAAAGAATGCCATGCTTCAGGCTAGTTTAGGAGGGCTGACTTTGAAATGTTGGCTTGTAGCTCTTCCAACATGTTAAATATTGGAAATATACAAGAAAGCAGGGTATTTGCCTCGATGCCTCATTGGACTTAAGGAGACATGTTAAGAAAACAATTCTTACTTCATTATATTTAGAATAGTCATAGTTAACAGATTTTGCATGAAGCTAGCCTTTATCTTCATTTCTTTCATTGTTTTACACTTTTTCTACCAAATTTCAAAAAAAAGAAGCATGGGTTCAATAAGCACTTTCAGTTTTCAAGCTCGTGCTGAAACAAATGTCATCTACATTTTTTTTTTTGTTATGTTTTTTTACAGACGCCTCTAGAAGTCGCAGTAGTGAGTTTAACTAAAACGGCCAGAAACTTGATGTTTAACAAAAGCGGCCAGAATCGGTGTCGTCCGTAAACAGATCCTGTAGATGGCATTAGTTTCAGTACTGTTTAAAACTTGAAAAAATGCTCATTAAACGCATGTTTTTTTTTGAGAAATTTGGTAAAAGTCAAAACTAACAAAGAAGTGAAGATAAAGGTTAGATTCATGCAAAATGCGTTAACTATGGTTATTCTGCATAATATTAAGGAAGAATTGTTTTCTTAACATGGTTCCTTATGTCCAGTGAGGTGTCAAGGTGTCCAGAATTAGTGAGGAGGGAGTTTCTGAAAACTAATTTTGCACGCTTGGTCGGCTCATAGAGCAGCCAGAGGGTTTTCTTATGGGGAGGGATAGGAATCGAAAAAAAAGTTCTTTTTAAGCTAGTGCTTTCTTCTTTTGTTTTGCAGGTCTAAGGTTATATTTTCCTGAAATTTTAATAAGATTAGTTTAAATCACTCATTATTTCGTTTGTTTTTCAGGAAGCTCAGAATGTTGCTCTTCCGGAAGATGATGAAGATTTATAAGCATGTGTGCTCGGCTATTGTTGGACAATTGACTGCTGAATATTTTTATTTTGCAAAATAACTTGACTTGAAAAATGGCGAATGCTGTCTGACTCCTAGGTTTTCTTGTTTAGTGTTCAGAATGTTCCATGTGATATAATAAAGAAACATGTCCTTATTTCCATAACTTTTTTTCCTGAAATATATAAAATTATTTGTAATAAATCACAAGTATACTCAGTTTATTGAGATTCAGTTTTGTTTTCAATGGAGAAAAGAATGGTCATATTGAATTTTCGAATGACTGGGATGTTCTAGAATTGATCCAGGTTTTTAGCAAGTCATTATTTCGATCTAAAGAGGCTGTTCCAAATTGATTTTGGGCCGTGCCCCACCTAGGAGTTCCTAACTCCTGATGCTTCCATCCTGATATTTAAGTTTTGATATTCAAAATTTCACTTGTATTAGGTTGAGGGAAGATAAAAAGGCCATTGACCTGGCATCTTTTTGAGTCGTCTTCTAGGCATATTAATGCTTATGAAAAATATTGTCTGAATGCAATACATTTTATGCAATGTGTAACATCATTGCAATACTATCGTGTATCCTTTTTGCTCTTTAAATGCGTGTGAATGTGACACTATTCCTTGGATTTTTTTTTCAAAATTAAGGCCAAATGGTGGCGTTCTGCCCATAACCCAACAAAATATTCCCATATCCCACCTTGGGGCCTGCGCCTCACGTCGGGATTAATGGATATAAAGTATAGAAACCTATACTGTCCCAAAGCCTGGAGCACGTACGGTAGTTATGTCCAGAAATTAACTGAATATATTTATTATTTGAATCAGAATTTTTCTTCTAAGCTATATAGCTAAAACTAATGTTCGAATTTCAACAAAATTCATCTAGGTTGTTAAAACTACTAATTGCAGTCGAAGAGTGGTGACACAAAATTTTTCCAGGGATGGGTTGGGTGTCAAACACTGCCCGAAGTTTTGTTTTTATGTGAATTGAAAGGAGAGTACTATAGATATCCTGCTTTTGACGATTTTTTTTTAGTATTTTTGTTCCTGGGTGCATCGCCCCATCATGCCGGTACCCACTTTGTAATGGCGAACTGCAGTGCCAATACTGGAAAAGTGCATGGTATGATCAGGAATGCGTAAATAAACTGTATGCTCAAATCATGTAACCCAGTCATCATTGAATTTAAAACTTTGTTTAAAGTGGTGGCCGGCGTTTACCCCCCCTCCCCTAGAAAATACCCTACGTAGATAACTTCGAAGACCACACTGCCTTTCCATGACGAAAGTAAAACAGTTCAAAATAGGGATGAAACTTTTTATTTACAGTGAACAGATACAAAATTTAACTGGATATTTCGAACACACATACAGTGTTCATCATCAGCAGTAAAACCGCTGATGATGTTCATCTGATCATGATGTTCATCATCAGCAGTTTTACTGCTGATGATGAACACTGTATATGTGTTCGAAATATCCAGTTAAATTTTGTATCTGTTCACTGTAAATAAAAAGGTTTCATCCCTATTTTGAACTGTTTTACTTTTGAAAATACCCTCGTGGAAAATAAGGCTTTCCAAATTTGAGTTTGTTTTTATTTCCGCATGGGGAAGGAATTTTGGTACTTGTGTATTATGTGCCCCCCACACAAGTTTACGCTGTGTAAAAATCGAGAACAAAACCTGTTTTTTCGATAGTTACTTTAGAAACAAATTTGGGCTATAGATTTGCACACTAGGGGGAGTGGGTGGATAAAGCATAGCGGATCTGCATGCAAAATGTGTTATGGACAAATAATCGGTATATTATGAACTAAGAATTTTTTTCTTACTTCAATTGTCCAAATACTTTACCCTCCCCCCTTTTGCAAGTATTTAGCCCAAATTTTATATTTTCCATAAATTCTGTCACTTGTCGTTGTCTTGTTTCGCGCTAAGCTGAAAGAAACCTACGAAGTAACTGATTTGTTCTCGATTTTAATACAGTGTGAGTGAGTGAGTGAGTGAGTGTTGCATAATACACATCCAATTCCAAAATTCCTTCCCCGTACGGAAGTTAAAAAAACAAAACTCGAATTCGGAAAGCCTTATTTTCCACGGGGGGTATTTACCGGGGAGGGATTAACACCCAGAACTGCTTCAAGCAATGTACTCAACCAATCCGTTCTTTCAGTTGTCTTTTCGTTGCATTCTCTTTAAATTCTTTTGGATATCTTGCCTCACACAGAAAACATCATGTATATATATATATATATATATATATATATATATATATATATATATATATATATATATATATATATATATATATTTGAATTATTACATACAATATTAGAATTATTGTTCTACTTACATAAACTTTACTATACATATTGAGAGCCTATGTGGAAAAACAGAATGATGAGGATATTCTATAGCGGCAAAATAGTCTCCCCGTCTATTGAGGATGTTTCTTGGCCTAGAAAAACTGAATATTCCGACCTTTTTTTATTGTCAGTCATTCTTTTTCTAGCAGAAAAAAATATTTGTTGTTCAATATTTTCCAAATATCGTAATTTATACTTTTGGATACTTTCATCTCCCTGGTGATGGGGAGGGGGATATGCCGCAGCCTCTCTGTGATGCACAATATATGGTCATTTCTGTGGTTTTACCAATTAATGAAATCTAAGAAATATCTAGATCGCGCCTTTTTTAAAATATTCGCCTGTTACTCTATCCAACGAAATTCTAATGGAAATCGTTTCTTTTAAATCAATCCATATGAACTCTCATCGGCTCATTTGAGGTCGTTTCGCTTTTCATTTGCTTATGGAAAGTGTTTTATTGTTGACATGGCCGCCAATATCTATTTTTAGGTCGGAGATACCTTCCTTTCTTTTAACCCTATTGATTTACATAAGTAATCATTGATAAAGAAAAAGGTATGTAAGAGAGAACTTCAAAGAAGAAGGCGAAAACCAGCTGTGACAATTTTCAGGTTGAGAGGGATAAGTAGGTTTATAAGCAATAGAACGTTTTTTCCCAAGCATAGCAGGTCTAACCTACTTATAAAGCAAAAATGACTCCACGTTACGACAGTAGATAAAGATGCAAAAAAGAAAGACTTACCAATTTCAAGCCCATTAAAAAAAGTGAAATGTGGCCTTTCTTTTTTACATATTCTTACGTTGTGTATTTGTTAATTTTATTCTTTAAAAATACTAGTGGTTTGGTTCAAAAGTTTTTTTTTGCTATCCATGCAAAAAGATATAGGTAACCATTGTGTTTCTGCAAGCCAACGAAAAATTGTTGGGAAGTTTCTAATAAATACTTGTGGAATCATTGTCAGGGAATTTAAACGGAATTCTCAAAAACCGATAATACAGCAAAAATGATGACAAGTTTTACACTATAAACACTGATAGAGAATTAATGACTGCTAATCCTTCTTGAAGCTAGTATTTTTTGTGAGTTTCCTACTAATAACTTTAAAGACAAATTAAATCCAATCATTTTAATCCATTTATCACTTTCACTGCATTTGTCAGATTAGAGTTTGCGTCATATATATATATCATCAGTATGTATTTATCGAATAAATACGCAAATTTTCAAAGGGTAACATTTTAGTCGAGCATGAAACTCCAGACAAACGCTCTTTTCTTGCCGCGTACATTTATTTTCTTGCGTACATTTATTTTCGTACTATTTATTTATTTATTTTTCTTGCCGCGTATATTTATGTCTGTCAACTTCGGGACTGGCCTCATGACAAATTTTGGAGGTCGTTTGGGGATAAAGCCTTGGGGAAAGATGTTTCTGTATCCATGCTCAGTTTCAGCCTTCTTTGCTCCAGCGAAACCAAGTCATATTTTGCTTATAATTTGTGTTATGGAATTTCCAGATCACGGTAAATAGTAACAAGCCCCCTTTTTTTCAATACGAATATATTGTTACAAAGTTAAACCGAAGTGTCAAACAAGGGTAGCATACTCTAAAGGTGGGTTAAAAAAAGGTAAAGTAAATTATAAAAGGATGGACGAGAGAGAGAGGATAGACGATGGAAAACGAAATTTGTCGGTAATCCTAACATTTGTAAACTAGAGTTGTCGTGAGTGTCTCCGACCTAAAATTAGAAGTGGTGATTATTTCTACTAGTTTCGTTTTATTTACAATTAGTTGTCCAAGGGCAGAGGAATTAAAAGCAGGTTTACAATTCTTAAAAAAAAAAAAAATACTAAGGTGGTGTTCTTATTTTAATTCACGTTCATTAGCAGAATTTAGCCTGATCTCTTCCCCAATTTATAGGTTCTGAGAATGGTTAGCTAACATTGGTGGTGACAATTTATGAAAATTTAGGGGGGAGGGGCAAAGTATTTTTTCATAGTTCAGGGGGGAGCAGTTTGCCTTTTTTTAACGAAAATGCTGCAACAAGGCGTTTTTCTGCGAATATTAACTCCCAAAACATATTTTTCAAATGTAGGGGGGGTGGAGCTAATGACCTTATCTGAAGTTGATGTTGGTAAAATATTTTTTTCCATAGCTAATTGCTTGTTACTGTTCGATATCGGAAAAAAGCTTTAATGCCTATATTGTAAGATCAAGGTTGCCCAATCTATGGGACGGAGTTTAATCAGGAAGGCTATAAATGAAACCATACAGTAATTTTTGAATTAATATGAATAAACTATAATACATTGTTTTAAGTTGAATATTTCATAATTGGAAATAAATGTTTAAAATTGAATTCGGAACTATAGTTTTAAGTGATGATTTGGGTATACTCCTCTTTTTCTCATAGTTTAATGATCAAGACTTCTGATACTAACCTTAGCTCACATCATAACGAGCAAAAATATGTATAAAGTAACCGGAGGAAACAAATAGTTTATGTGAGGCTTTCTGTTCTTTACTTCCTTACAGAAGAGAAAATTGATAAAAGCTAAAAAGATTGTTTCATTTTGAAGGCCATAAGTGAAATTGAGAGCAGGAATATTAAGTTAATATTTGTTTGCTATGCAAAAGTATTGATAGAGGAACTGAAAAAAGCTTTTTTTAGGAAGGCACATGACGATCCTCATGTCTCCTAATTTGAGTCTTGTATCTTGTTTTATTAAACGCTATCTAGGTTTAAAATTTCAAAGAAATGTCAGATTATACAAGCCGAATAGAAAAATTGTATTTCCCAAATAGTTGTAGTTCTTAAACGTTGGAAGAGATGGGTGCAAGCCAGAGTCTTAATATTCCAGGAGGTGGTACTGAGGGTTACCATATTTTAAGGGTAGGTTGGTTAATAAGGTAACATTATATATGTGTTGGATCTTCTTTATTTATCGGAAAGTAGTTAAGGTAGGTGGGAAAAACTTCAAGGAATGTTTCCAGAGTCCAAAATAGGCTATGTGACCCCTCCCTCTAATTCAGTAATGGATAAACTAGACTGTATACCATGAAACTGGACTTTGTCTTAAATTGAATCTTGGAGTAATCTAAGGAATTCTTCTTGTGAAGCTCCAGAGTTGATGATTTAATTGGTCTTCTATGTTATAGAGTGACCACACATAGCCTAGTTGGATGATGAGTTATTTCCCAGTCAAGTTTAAACTCTCTCAAGAATCACTCAGCATCCTGCCTTTGTTTGAAATTGTCAACAGGTTCAGTTATATCTAGCCCTTGTCTTTGGAGAGTTTGTTCCTACTGTAGACAACTCTTGAGGAAAAGAGTCAAGTGACTAGTCTGGCTGCAATAGCTAGTTTGAAGGAACAAATGTAGTATAGATGTATGAGCAGTTCACCACATAAGGAGAAATGCTAAGAAAACAATTCTGACTTCATAATATACACAAGAATATATTTTCCAGCAGGAGATCCTTTATAGGCTATTCATTTTTTTCCAGTTTTTCTAAAAATTCATGAATTTCACAGAGCCTATATATTAACAGATTGTATATCCCCATCCCCTAATGTGCTAATATATACCCAGAATTGCATTCTAAATCTAAATATAGCCTTGATTTGCCTCACAAATGAACTTCACCCCCACCCCTAAATATATCCATATCAATCAATCAATTTATTGATACTAAAAGAAAAAAACTATTACAAAAGTAAAGCAGTTAATATGCCCAAGAAGCTTTGCTTGTAATGGAACACAGAGAACAAGAATAAAGCACTATTATAAAAAAATAAAAAAAATAGAAGATTTAGAAGGAGATTTAACATATAGCTGAAAATGATTTTAAAAGAAGAGAAGAGACATACAAATTAGAGAAGGATTAATAAAGAGAGAGAAAAATTATTAAATTGGAAAGACCCAACAAAATAATGCCTTTGCTGAAAGAAAAAGAGGGACATCCAAAGGGATGGAGTTCCATAATAGAATTGATTGATATACTGGAGACCTCTGGGCTGCTGTAGAAGATCATTTTGGTAAAATAAATCATCAAGAAGAATTACATAAAGAAGAAAAGTACCTACCTGAGCCTGTCTGTGAGAAAAACTGCTGTAGGGGCAGTGGGAGAGTACCTACAAAAGCAGAATGTGCAAAATAAAGAGTACTTTTACCTATAATATGATCAAGCAGAGCTATTCCAGTATCATTATAAAGATCAGAGGAAGGGTAATGCCAAGGGAGAAGAAAAGTAGCCTTCACTGCCCTATTTTGGGCTCTTTGAAGTGAGCAGAGAAGAGATTTATTAGTATTACCCTAGACAGAGGAGCAATAAGAAAGGTAAGGATAAATAAAAGCATAATAAAGAGAAACCATAATATCAGGAGGAAGAAATGAGTTAATCTGGTGCAACATTGAAGACTGGCAGAGGATTAAGGAATGGGTGCAAGTTATATGCGGTTTAAAAGAAAGAAAACAGTCAAGATACACACCAAGAAATTTCACCATAGTAGCTTGTGGTATAATATTGTTCCCAAAAGTCAGGGTGATTGGCTCTTGTATGTCTCTCATATGGTAAGGGGTCCTGAAGTTGACAATGGCACTCTTTCAGCTGTTAAGAGCCATACCATTTGACCAGCACCAATCATTTACTTTATCAAGAAGACCTTGAGCTATAGAAGTGGCAGATGGCAGGTCCACTGCAGCAATGAAAAAGTTACTGTCATTGGCAAAAAGAACAGGGTGAACATGGGATAGACCATCAACAAGATCATTAATGTAAATTAGAAACAAAGTGGTCCAAGCACAGAGCCTTGTGGGACACCTTTCAATACAGGCAAAGTAGAGGAAGAAGTACAGTTAACCAAAACATACTGAGATCTCTCTGAGAGGTAGGACCTAAACCATTCTAGTGGGACTCCATGCACTCCAAATAAAGATAGTTTAGACAGAAGAACATTGTGGTCAACCATATCAAAGGCCTTTGAAAAGTCAAGAAATAGACCCAAAACACACAAGCCCTTGTCCAGATTAACACACACAAACTCAGTTGCATCAGAAAGTGGATGCAAGGTAGAGAATGAGGGACAAAAACCATACTGATGGTTAGTGATGAGAGAATTTCCAGCAGTCGAATTAGTACTAAATACAAATGAAGAGAGTTGACAATACACTACTTTTTCAACAACCTTTGAGATGATGGGAAGAAGAGAAATAGGTCTGTAATTTGAAATTAGAGAAGAATCACCTTTTTTATGCAAAGGTACAACAGTAGCAACTTTAAATAAATGAGGGAAAATACCAGAAGAAAGAGAGAGGTTAGTTATGTGTGAGATGGGATGAGAAGCAAACTGACTGATTTTTTAAGGACATTATTACTCAAAACAAAACTATCAACTGAACAACTGCTTGGAAGTTGAGAAATAATTACCTTAATTACCTTAATTTGCACTTCGGAGCAAATTAAGATCTGTAGATCTGTTGAATGCTCCTGAGTTGAGTCGGTGATGTCTCATAGCAGGTATGAGCAGGACGGAATGTCCCACTCATACTTCCAGTCTTTCGTGGCCCACTCTTTATCCAGTGCCTTCTTGAATGCTTCGGGGGTGGGGGCTGAGACTGTTGCTTCACACAGTTCATTCCAGGGGCTGACGACTCTGTTGGTGAAGAAACTTTTTCTGGCCCTGGTTCTGACTGACTGCTTGAACAGCTTCTTTGAGTGTCCTCTGGTGCACTGTGGGGGGCCTGGGTGGATGGGCAGGATCTTGGCATATGATGAGTTCAGCAATTTGTGGGTCATCATCATGTCGCTACGGTTGCGCCTGTACACGAGGGTAGGGAGGTTGAGAGCCCGTAAACGATCTTGATAAGGTTTGTCTCCAAGGTTTGTGATGGCCTTGGTTGCTCTCCTCTGGACTCCCTCAATTAGCCTGACATCTCCTTTGTATGTTGGGAAGGCAGCGCACATGCCAAAATCCAAAACGGGTCTGACTAGTGCCTTGTAAAGTTTCAGGAAAACTAGTGGGGATCTGCTGGTAACTGTTCTTTTGATCAGACCTAAGTTTGTGTTGGCCTGGGACACGCTCTTGATGGTGTTGGCATGGAACTTGAGAAGGCTGTCAACGATGACCCCAAGGTCGCGTTCCTCTGTGCTGGTCTTGATGGGGGGATCGGAGTTGGAGGCATGTTCATGCATATGGTATTGGGCGCATGGGTTTGAGGGTCCAAAGTGTAGCGTGCTGCACTTGCTTATATTGAACGATAAGAGCCATTTGTCTGCCCACAGCTGGATTTTCTGGACGTCTGTTTGCAGGGATTTTACATTCACTGCTCCAAATAGCTTTGAGTCGTCAGCATAGAGAGACAATTTGTTTTCCACCTCGCTGAATATATCATTGATGTAGATGTTGAACAGTGTGGGACCAAGAACAGTTCCCTGCGGTACTCCACTGATGACATCACAGGGCTCGGAAAAGACCTTTTCACCTCCAGCACCAAATAGCCTGACTCTCTGGGTTCGTCCTGACAGGAAGTCCATAAGCCAATCAACCAGGTTGGGGTGTAACTGGGCAGCAGTAAGCTTTTCTCTTAGCCTTTTGTGTGGGACTTTATCAAAGGCCTTAGCAAAGTCTAGTAAAACTAGGTCCACTGGCAATCCTTTGTCAAGCAAATCTGTAATGATGTCATATGTTTCCAGTAAATTTGTTTCAACTGACTTTCCTGGTTGAAACCCATGCTGATTAGGGGATAGGATATTGTTGACTTTCAGATGTTCTAGTATTGTATCATTGACCACTCTTTCAAGGATTTTTGCGACTACTGATGTGAGACTTATAGGTCTGTAGTTTTCTGCTTTAAGTCTGCTGCCTTTTTTGAATATTGGGGTCACAAAAGCAGTTTTCCAATCAGATGGGACAGATTTGGCATTAATAGACTTTTGGAATAGGTCAGACAGTGGTCCTGCGATGATGGTTGCCAGTTCCTTCAGCAGTCTTGGGTGTAAGTGATCTGGTCCAGCCGATTTATTCGTGTCAAGATTTTGAAGCCGTTTGAGGATGTTGGAGGGGTCGATGCTGACTTGCTCCATCGTTGTGGGGGCTTCATAGCCCGGGCAGTTTGGCAGGGGGCCTTCCGGTTCACAGGTGAAAACTGAAGCAAAGTGCCTATTTAGTTCGTTTGCTACATCAGTTATGTTGGTTACGGTAGTGCTACAGGGTTTCACCAGTCTGGGGATATTTCGACGGGAGTGGTTCTTGCTAGAGACATAATTCCAGAATTTTTTAGGATTTGTCTTACTTTCTTTGGCAAGATTGGACTCCAGATTTTCGTAGAGTTTTCTGGTGAGGTTTCTCAGCTTGTTTCGTGCCTTGGTGAATTTTGTGTGTTGCTGCAGGTCTCCTGACTGCCTGAACTTTTTCCATGACCTCTTTTTCCTGTTTATTTCTCTTTTGATGTCTTTTGTCATGTAGGGGAGGGATCTAGGTTTTGGTTTGAAACTGGTCTTTGTGTGGGCATCCTGGGCTTTCAGCAAAACACCCTTGAATTTGGTCCATTGTTCGTCAACTGTGCCACTTAGTACATTCGGCCAGTCTGTAGTGGATAATTCATTTCGAATAGCAATGTAGTCGACAAACACTTTTTTGACTAGCTTGTTCTTAAGTACCTTCACTTTCAGCATGAGCTCTATAGTTAGGTGATCGCTTTTACCAAGGGGTGGCGAGTAATCAATACTTTGAACTAAGCTTTTGTCATTCAAGATAACCAGGTCAAGTATTGTTGGGCGCTGAAACAATCTGTATCTAGTTGGTTGGTCAACTATCTGGTGTAGGGACAATTCACTGAGGCAATTTAGGAAAGGCTGTTGCTTGTCTTGTTTGGTTGGAGTGGCACCATATCCAAAACCGTTTATCCAGTTTATAGATGGAAGGTTGAAATCGCCGGTAATAAGCAGATGTCCTTTGAGGTTCGAATTTAGTGTGCATATTATTTCTGCTATTGCTTGTTCGGTTACAACTTGGGATGGGGCTGAGGGACTTCTGTAGATGCATCCGATTCTGACTGTCTCTGACACATGGCTCCCTGGCACACATAGATCAAAGCAAACTGCCTCAACAAAGGGGCAAAGGAGAGGAACATCAATTATCTTTGTATTGTATCCTGCTTTAGCGATGGCTAGTGTTCCTCTTTTGCAACCCTGGGACGACAGATTTGAGAGAACTTGGTAACCCGGGATTTTCACATGGGAATCGTGAAGTTTGTTACTACTGTTTTTAGGGCAGACTTCAGTCAGTAAGATCACATCGAACTTTTTTGAGTCAATTAGGGTTTTTAGTTCATCAATTTTGTTGGGCAACTGGTCAACATTAGTAACACATACACTAAAGTCAGAACTTACGGTTGCTGATTCTGGTTGGCTTCTGTCCAGTATGGTTCGTCTGTTGTTATTTTCACCAGAGTCACTTTCTTCCTCAACAGAAACAAAGCTCAAGTCTTCTTCTTCTTCCTGGGAAGCCTCCGCAGTTTCAAACGAGTCTGATGAATTGTCACTAATAGTGTCACTAAGGGTTACATCAACATTTTTATTTTTACCAGGAAAAGCAGAACTAATTACACTATACACTAATGGTGGGGTGAAAATTGGAATCACACCACCATTGCTTCCGGGTTTTTTTGGACGATTTTGTTGCCCCTGATAACCAGATCGGGTTCACCGTTGGAGACACGATCACGCAGTTCTGCCAATAGTAATTTTCTACTGTCCCTGTCAGCTTTAACTTTGTCGTGGCGGAACTGTACAGCATCTTTGTTATTTCTTCTTTCGTAAGACGTGTTCACGATTTTCCTGGGCAACGAAGGGTTGTTAACCGTGAAGACAGTTGGTACCGTGGTTTTGGGCGGATCTTTAGCAGACACTGAAGAAGGTCGCTTATTCAGCCTCCTTACATTTGTGACAGTAACAAGCATGCCGTATTCTTTCTGTAGGAATTCCTCGATGAAGGTTTTGTCGGCTGTGTTTTGCGCTTCAACTGACAGAGAAGGGTTGATTGGGACCCCGAATGCGATAAGATTGTTTTTGCGCCTTTGTCTTTCTCTGTCAGTTTGTAGCGCTTCGGCTACCTTCTTATCTATTTCACTGGCTAGTGTCTTTGAGATAGCTTGCAGGCCGTCGTCTAACTGCTTTTTTACTTCAGTCCGCATGTCATCCGTTGTGCACAGTTTATCCATTTCTCTTTCAATGTCCCCAACTCGTTTTGTAAGACCAGACAGCATGTCTTCCATGTCGCTTTTGATATCCTCCTTGAGTTGCTTGGTTGAGTTTGCAACTATGGTACTGACAATGCTGGCAACGTCCTCCTTGCTTATGCCTCGCTTTTGGCGTGGGTCAAGTTCACATAGAGGACAGAGCCAGTGGAACTCGTTTCCCTCGCTAAGGTTATTGATAAGCTTATATTTAGTCATTGGCATCTCGATACACTGAGTACACAACCACTTCGAACAATTGTCACAGTTCAAGGCGGTGGATTCCGGCGTAAGTGCTACCTTACAGGAGGCACAAATGTCCTCTCCGCTTTTCCGTGGCGAGATCATTTTAATACTAGAAATCTCAGTAGTACTACATGGGGAAAGGAAAAAAGACTTCTCTGTCAAAGGAAAACAGCTTACTCTACTCAGGGGTGGAAATGGGATGAAACAAACTGACTGATTTTTTTAAGGACATTATTACTCAAACCAAAACTATCAACTGAACAACTGCTTGGAAGTTGAGAAATAATACTAGAAATCTCAGTAGTACTACATGGGGAAAGGAAAAAAAACTTCTTTGTCAAAGGAAAACAACTACTCTACTCGGGGTGGAATGAGAACTGAGGGAAGTGAGGTGAAATACAAATTGAAGGCACTCGCTAAGGATTTTTTGTCCACAACAGATCCATCAGCTTTCCTATAAAGAGATGGGGAAGATTGTTGAGTTTCTTTGCAGGGGAGAGCTTCATTAATTGCAGTCCAAACCTTGTGCAAATTCCTCTTACACTTATTAATTTGACATGAAAAATACAGCTTTTTTGCTAAGCAAACTGAAGAAGTGAGCACATTTTTGTAATGTTTATACTTAAGAAGATCTTCCTGTGTCTTACTTTTACATGCAGCCTTGAACAAAGATGCCTTTATATGGGTTGTATTGATCAGACCTCTAGACATCCATGGGCATTTAGGTGTAAAATTCCTTGGCCTCTTTCTAAGAGGAAATGCTTATCCAACAGAGTTCCCATACAACACAAGAATAATATAGTTGCACAATCAGCATCATTAGCTTCAAGAACACTAGACCAATTATTACTCTGAAGACTATGTATTAAATTAGAAATTTCTTTATCTGTAAAAGTTCTAAAAGAAGACTTGCCTTTCTCATCCACAGTAATCTCTGTTTTAGGCACAGATAGTGATAGATAAATAGGGAAGTGGTCAGAAAGATCAGTGAAAACAAGACCCGAAGAGAACTTCAAATTAGGAGAATGAGAAGTGAAAATATTATCGATTAAAGTGGCAGAATTTCTTGAAGGGTCAACACAAGAAGGAAAAAAATTGAAGGAAGTAGCCCAGAAGAAGAAAATACATAAAAAAGATGGTCACATTCATCATTTGATCCAACATTTAACATATTACAGTTAAAATCTCCCAAAACACATATCCGTTTTTTAGAGAAAGTCCCCACACCAGAAAGCTGATCAAGCAAATCACAGAACAGATGTGTTGGAAAAGGAGGGGGCTTATAAAACAAACAAATAGTATCACATGCAAACTGGCTTTTCAGATCAATAACAAGAGAATAAACTGTCCTACTATTAGACACCACCAATGTAAACAACAATTCAAGGTCAGATCTTCTACAAAATTCATTACTATATTTTATGAACAAAGAAATACCCCCAGAACACTTTGTTACCATTCTAGGGACATGAATAGCAATATAACCATGCATATCATAAGCTGTAAAATTATCACTGTCAGATAACCATATTTCCATCAAGCCTATGACATCAAAAGGGCAAGAATTATCAGACCACAGATACAATTTAAGACTGTCCCACTTATCTCTTATCCCACGCACATGCAAACAAAATACATTAAAGCAACTGTTTGAAGAGAGTGAGGGCATAATATTATCACAATAATCAATGGTGGTGTGATAATTACAGCTAGAACTAACCAAAGATTCAAGGAGAGGGTCAAAAGTGTGTGCCTCTTGTTTATCAGCACTACTTGGTTGATCAAATATAACTGAATTAAGAATAGAAGAATTCAAAAGGAAAGAGAAATCACCCATATTTATCTCACATAACAGAGACATACAATACCTTCACAAATGACACAATATCCATAGTACATTTCAAGGTGATGGAATCATAAACAAAGATAAAGAAAAATCAGTGGGATGGCAAATATTACCCAAAGTAAAGGGTCAAATAATGTGGCACCAGTCAGAGATGGATGAGCTGCGAGTGTGCAGGCGTGACAAACAATGACAGAAATCAGGCTACATAAAGGCAATAGGATCTCAAACAAACATAAAGAGACATTAGTAGGATGGCTCATGCTATTTGAAGAATTGGCTAAATTTACAATATGGGACCAGTAAAATTTATGTGAGCTGTAAGTGTGCTGACATGATAAAAGTGTGAAAGAAAATAGCATACATGAAGGTGATAGGAACACAAACAAATATAAATAAATATCAATGGTATGACACACAATGTTCAAAGTATTAGACCAAAATAGATATGGGCAATCAAAATTATGTGATCTGCATGTGAACACACAAAACAAAAATATGGTAGAATTAAGGCAAAATGAAGGTAATAAACAAACATAAATAAAGAAATAATAGTGGGATGGCATATATTTATCAAAGTATTGGCCAAGAGTATAATGTGGAGCCAGTCAAGATTATAAGAGCTGCAATTATGCTGACATGACAAAAATATGATAGAAATTGGCCTACATGAAGGTGAGAGGGTCGAAAACAAAAATAAAAAAAATTCAGTAGGATGGCATTAATTAATCATAATATTGGCCCAAAATATAATATGGGACCAGTCAAAATTCCATGAGCTGCAAGTGTGCAGACATAACAAGAACATTCTAGAAGCCATGCAACATGATGGTGATAGGATCACAAACAAACATAAAAAAAAAAACAGTGGAAAGGCACATATTGATAGTTTTGGCACTGAGAAAATGTAGCATTATTTTGTCAAAAACGACCAAGAAAACAGCACTGAGAAAACATAGCATTATTTTGTCAAAAGTGACCAATGGCTGATACTTTAATGGAAAATTTTCATTTTTAAGAGCTCAAAAAGTGCTTAAATTTGTATTTGTGATAGAAGCAATTATTATATTTGTAAAGAGCATGAAGTATGATACATTTACCCATTAGGGGCATGGGGGTGTATACTCTGTTAATATATAGGTTCTAAGAAATTCATGAATTTCTTAGAAAAACAAGGAAAGAAGTAAAGATAAAAGTTCTCCTGCTGCAAAATATATTAACTAGGCATTTACCAATTCACATAATTTGGTAAGGAAAAAGTAAATACATTAATTGATGCTTTTTTTTATGCTTGTTCAAAATTTGTAATTGCTTCCTAGGTAAATTCCATTTTAGCTTTTAAAGAGGCTGAAAACAGCATGTAGCAGCCCAAATTTTAAAGTCTATTTCTAGAAAAATTGTCTAGTGAGAAAAAATTACCATTTGTAGCTGAATCAGAAATGGTTATTATTATTTTTTATTAATCTTAACAGTACAATATTAATTTGAAAATAATTTAGCAGGAATTTTAACAAGAGACTGATACCCCTCAAAAAAGGCATCACAATAAAATAAAAATCACACCATTATTGAAAACCTTGAATAGTCAATTACAGTCCACATCTTGAACAACAAGGAAAATAACAACTTTGGATAGGCAGCATTGCTGCACTCTTATTCTCTTTTCTTGTTCTGTTTCTATTTTTATTTGTTATAAACAGAGCACTGAAACACTATTGAGAGTTATTTAGGACCTTGTTTAAAAGCTATATTTTATTTCAAATTAGTTTTTAACTATTTTTTTGATTAGTGTCGTAGTCCAAAAGATTATTGAAAAGTCAATTAGTTACCTTTTGGGGGCCCATCAAGGGCTCAAAATGGAATTGGCTCCAGAAGCAATTATTAAATTTGGGAAGAGCCTAAAGGTATCAAATTATGAATTTACTTTCTTCCTAGCTAAAGTATGTGAATATATACCATTTGTGTTCTTTGTCCATATAATTAGACCTAGTTATTACCCTGAAAACGCACCCCATACCTGCTGATGGTAGGAGTGTTGCATTTTAGGGGAGGTAGGGACACTCCCTCTCAATGTTTTCAACCAGTTTGTAAAATACTGGGACAAAGGACTGCTATTTATTGGATCATTTTTTTTTGTAGGTAGCCTATATAAGGGGTATCAGTACTCTTTTCTTCAAATTGATTTTACAATTTGTCAAAATGATGGAAAATTCATTGCATATATACAATTTCAGGGCGTGTATTTGCCTATTTGGGTGTGGGGTGGGAGGGTGCTTTTAAAGTTCATTTCCCAACAAAAATAAATGTTATATTGGGATTTAGGAGGGAATTCAGATTTTGAGTTTCTATTTTTTATATACATTGTTAGTGGTTTAATCAGAAAATTTGCTGTACAATTCCAATAATCAAACAGTTTGTGGTAACAAACTGTAGTAAGGAGTGACCCGGCTCAATAGTAACCAAAACTCAAAGAAATTGAATTTTGATATCAATAGCTACATCAAAAGAATCGCATTTTAATGCTGATTTTAAATATATAAGTTTCATCAAGTTTAGTCTTACCCATCAAAAGTTACGAGCCTGAGAAAATTTGCCATATTTAAGAAAATAGGGGAAAACACCCCCTAAAAGTCGTAGAATCTTAACGAAAATGACACCATCAGATTCAGCGTATCAGAGAACCCTACTGTAGAAGTTTCAAGCTCCTATCTACAAAAATGTGGAATTTTATATTTTTTGCCCAGAAGACAAATCATGGGTGTGTGTTTATTTTTTTTTTTCTTTTCCCAGGGGTCATCGTATCGACCAAGTGGTCTTAGAATGTCGTAAGAGCGCTCATTCTAACGGAAATAAAAAGTTCTAGTGCCCTTTTTAAGTGACAAAAAAAATTGGAGGGCGTCTATGCCCCCTCCCACGCTCATTTTTTCACAAAGTCAGCGGATCAAAATTTCGAGATAGCCATTTTGTTCAACATAGTCGAAAACCATAATAACTATGTCTTTGGGGATGACTTACTCCCCCATAATCCCTGGGGGAGGGGCTGCAAGTTACAGACTTTGACCAGTGTTTACATATAGTAATGGTTATTGGGAAGTGTACAGACGTTTTCAGGGGGATTTTATTCTGTTTGGGGGTGGGGCTGAGGGGAGGGGGCTATGTTGGAGGATCTTTCCTTGCAGGAATCTGTGATGGGGGAAGAAAAATTCAATGAAAAGGGCGCAGGATTTTCTAGCATTACTATAAGAAAACAATGAAAAATAAACATGAAAACGTTTTTTCAAATGAAAGGAAGGAGTAGCATTGAAACTTAAAACGAACAGAGATTATTATGCATATGAGGGGTTCTAAAAATACTTTAGCATAAAGAGCGAGGTATTTAGGAGGAGATAAATAACTCACTCTTTACACTAAAGTATTTTTAGTAATTTCAACTATTTATTCTACGGCCTTTCTGATTCAGGGGTCATTCTTAAAGAATTAGGACAAAACTTACGATTTAGTGTAAAGAGCGAGGTATTAACGAGGGTACAAACCCCCTCGTATACATAATAAAAATATAAGATTATGAAAGTTTGTTACGTAAGTTAATTCTTAAGTTACGTATATTTTTTTACGAATAAAAACGTTCGTTAAAACTTAAAAGTTCTAGTTGCCTTTTTAAGTAGCCGGAAAATTGGAGGGCAACTAGGCCTCCTTCTCCACCCCTTATTTCTCAAAATCGTCTGATCAAAACTAAGAGAAAGCCATTTAGCCAAAAAAAGAATTAATATACAAATTTCATTTTAATAATTTATGTGCGGAGAGCCAAAACCAAACATGCATTAATTCAAAAACGTTCAGAAATTAAATAAAAAAAAACTATTTTTTTTTAGCTGAAAGTAAGGAGCGACATTAAAACTTAAAACAAACAGAAATTCCTCCATATATGAAATGGGTTGTCCCCTCCGCAATCCCTCGCTCTTTACGCTAAAGTTTGACTCTTTGCCACAATTCTACTTTTTAAAACAATTAGAAGCTTTAGCGTAAAGAGCGAGGGATTGCGGAGGGGACAACCCATGTCATATACGGAGTAATTTCTGTTTGTTTAAGTTTTAATGTCGCTCCTTACTTTCAGCTAAAAAAATTAGTTTTTTTTATTGAATTACTTAAAAATTCATAATATTAGTCCTGGGTAATTTTGGACGAATCTCTTGATTAAAATGTACATTTCCAAATAGGCTCATAATCTTGGACATGATGCATAAAGGTTTAAATAGTTAGTATTGGCTGGTAGTCTAGAGTAGGTTAGTCATGATTGGCTGATTATAATCTAGAAAATATCATTTTTCAATGTATAAAAGAAAGGTACCCTTGAAGTGCAGCATATTTAAATTCAATTATTCTGCTATGTAATGATTATGGGTTAAGTCTGTTAAATATGGAGTCTGTCTGTGATTTAGATATTTTGTTCAAAAAGAGTAGTTAATCAAGTGGTCCTTCCTAAATGAAATTCACTTCTGCTTTTTTTTTTAAAATTTCCTTAATCATACAGAAATGCAGAATTGTACAGTATTTGTAGAAAGAAACTTGAACTGATTCAAGATAAATAAGAAGCAACCAATTCAGTAGCTCTGTTTATCTCACAGAGTCAATCAAAAGGAAAGGGGCTGAATAGTCTCAACTGAAAAGCCCTCGTTTGCTGAAATAGAAAAAGAAGAATACATAACTCGGACAGAAAAGAAGATGCTAATAAATTTTAAATGGTGATTATATCCCCTTTTTTCCAAATTCCAGTCTAAAATGCACTGAAGGATCTGATGAAGCACTGCAGGTCTAAACAATATGGAAAGGGCTCTTTTCCTATACTGCAGATTATGCAAGATGATCAGAAAAATCATTGATCACTGATTATTTGATTTTATTCTGCTCTCAACACAGCAGAAATAAGAACAAATCAATTTACTAAATTGCTTCTAGTCTAACATTCTAACAATGAGAAGCTCCAATAGATCAGAATTAAAAAAAAAGTATAGAGCTTTTCAGTCTGATATTTCAATGCCCAAAGGCAAAAACGTCTATCCCAATATGTCTAGAGTTGCAGCTAAGTTGCAACGAGGTGCTTCACTGCTTCAAGACCTTCTATGAATGATTTTTAGACATCAGTTGAAATAGTCAAAAAGAAAAAGGTATATTTTACAAGTTTTCAAAATGATAATTGAAGAAAATTTCTTTTTGAGATAATGCTTAAAATAATAAAAAAAAATTATTTTGGAATGGTTTGTTCATAGATCTTCCTATCTTATGAGGCCAAATTGAAAATAGCTAGCTTAGGCGCCATTTGCAACTAATTAATATGAAATAAAGACATTTTCTTATTTTCAAAAATAGTGTTATGCCTTAAAAGGCTTAAAATTATAAACTCTATTTATCACCTGAGTGTTACACCCTTGTGTTGCAGTCTTGGTTTCTCATTAGATTCTAAGTAGCAACAAAATGTCTTGGAATATTAAACAGTTTTTGCTAATGAACTGTAAGTAAGGAGTTATCCAAATAGTTATCCAAATTGTAACCAAAACTAAAAAAAAAATTTTTGATAACATTTAATAACTGAAAAAAATTGGCATTTTATGCTGATTCCAAAATACTTTGAATTCATTAAGTTTAACAGTACCCATTAAAAGCTACATAGCCTAAGAAAACCGCAGGATTTTCGAAGAATAGGATAAATACCCTCAAAGTCAAGAAGTCTTAACAAAACTCACAACATCAGATTAAGCATATTAGATAACCTTACTGTAGAAGTTTCAAGCTCCTATCTACAAAATGTTGAATTTTGTATTTTTTGTAAGAAGAAAGATCAGGGTTGCATGTTTATTCGTTGTTTTTTCCCCACGGGCAGTCATATCAAACCAATGGTCCTAGAAGATTGGGAGAGGGCTCACGCAAGCTGGAATTAAAAGCTCTAGTGTCATTTTTAAGTAGCCAAAAACATTGGAGGGCAACTAGCTCTCCTCTTCCCCACACCCCTTGTTCCCCAAAGACATCTAATCAAAATTTGAGATAGCCATTTGATTCAACATAGTTTAAAGGTCCAGTAAATATACCTCTGGGGATGACATGGACCCCTCCCCCCAGAGCCACTGAGGAAAGGGCTGTAAATCATGCAATTTCCCCATTGTTCACATATAGTGTTTTTTTTTATTAGGAAATATAGAGAAATTTTATGGTGGGGGGATTCTCTACTGGAGACTTTGTGGGGGGAGGGGCTCTGCTATGGTTTGAAAACTGATGAAAAATTAATTAAAAAGACAAACTAGTTTTCAACCAAAAGTAAGGAGCAACATTAAACTTAAAACGAATAGAAAATATTCCATACATGAGGGGGACTGCCCCATCCTTTTTCCCTTGCTTGTTATGTTAAAGTTTTTAGCGTTTTAAAATTCTTCTTATTTCAGTTCCATGGCGCTTGTATTTCAGTAGTTGTTCTTAAAGAATTTTGATAAAAGTCAAACTTTAGTGCAAAGAAGGAGGAATTGAAGAGGGCGTAGCCCCCCTCATATACAGAATGATTTCAGTTTTTTTAAGTTTAAGTATTGTTCCTGTCAGTTGAAAAAAACCCGTTTTTTTATTTAATAACTTCCTAAGAGCCCTTTGTTCTTTTTTTTTATTTATCTATGACTCATATGCAAATGATTTGTTTTTTTTTATAGGTAATTGAAGGTTCACCTGGCTATTATGCGGGCTTAGAAGCATTTTTCGACTTTATTGTAGCAATTGAAAACACAAGGCTTGTAAGTATGCATTAATCCATAAGTGCTTACTTTACTTTTTTGTAGTCATGAACACTAAATTTCTCATTCGTCACCAGTGGTACCAGTTGGGGGCAGGGGTTATTTGCATCCTTAGATTTTGAGAAATGCCTTTTCTTGACGTTTTCGTTGGAAAACACCCTTTATTAGTATTATTTATTTAAACAAAATTGTCTCCTACCTTCTAGATTTTGAAAAATACATTTTGCCCCTTCTTTCATAAATTTTCATGGATTGGTTCCAATGTTTGTCTGTAGTGGGAACTAGAGGGAAATACATAATATTTGGGTAAAAAAAGATGCATACACATGGGAAGATTCCAAAAGGAATGTTCACATTCCTGAATAAGAAAACTGTGTCCTATGAATTCGTTTTTTTCTTATTTTGGCCTCCCTTGGTCTATTCCTCTTATATGTCCCCTCTAAGATTTAATTCATCAAATGATCTAACCCATAGCTGAAATTAAATTATTAGATAGAAATACACCCAAAGAACTTTCCGAATGACATTTGCCTCTCAGAAGATTTAGAAAAAGGTATATCAAGGGCCATAAAATAAATGTTTTGGATGTGCTTTTTTCTTCCCCAGTGTTTTTTCAAGATCTCTTCTATCCCCCAATTAAACACTCAGAAACAGACAATACTAAAGACTGGGTTTCAAGTAGGAGCCCTATTAAATGTTGATTAGACCTGCTTTTTTTCTTCTTACTTCTCATTATTTTATTCCATTTTTTAATATTTGTTGTTTTTTCGGGGTCTTGACAAGTTTACATGGAACTAATTTGTGTTTACAAGGCTAGGCTATATTGCTGTCATTTAACTTTATAATTTGACTGTTATTTGTAGAATTATGATTGAGTTTATTACATTAGCTTATTACATTAGCTCAAATACCCGCACTTCCCACAACACTTCATTAGAATTACTTAATCTCATAAGGAGAACCCTTTGGTAGCTGATTGGAGGATGTTTTATTTTTAATAAAAAAAAGTGTTCTAAAGTGTCTGAAGTTGTCAAGAATTGTGCATGTTCCTTTTTTTCTGTGCCCTTTTTGTTTTTCCTTTCATTTTTTTTATACTCCCCTTTAGTGCATTTGTGTTGTATGCAGAGGGTAACAATAAATTATTATTATTATTATTATTATTAGACGCTTACAGTATTTGCTTTCAAGTAGAATTTCTAAAAGCTAAGATCTAAAACTAAAGCTATTGTCCAAAAACAGATCACTTTTGGTAGGAGTTAGAAAAAAAAGGAGAGAGGAAAAAAATCTTAGCTGCCATATCGGAAGGGACAGCATAATTATCCCAGAACATAGAAAAATGACCTTTTAATACTTTACCTGAAATATTGGTGCAATTTTCATAATTGAAGGTGGGGGCTAAGATGTCTGTGCAAATGGCTATCTTCTCATTACAAAAGCGTCACATCAAAGCAAATAGTATATATTCACTAAGTGTATATTATTATGACTCATCACGTAAACTTTCATCTTTCTTGTTGTTGATAAATTTGTCAGAACAGAAGAAGTAGGAGTGATGTTAGTGATGTGGGATCTTTGACAAGTGTCACCTGCATGACTGCGGTTACACCAACAGTTTATGCTATATATACCATAGCACAATACCCACGGGCTTTGGAAACTCTAATAGTGCACAGTCTTCTTATCGTTGTTGACGACTATTATACAATTACTTTATCCATGTGTAATTTAGCTACTTTATATATAGTATATGCTTTTGTATCTGGTTGATGGTTTTAATCAACTTGATTAGCTATTCAGAATCGTTTTTATGCAAAACGAACACACAGGATTATAATATCATCTGCTAAACCCATAGGTCTCAAGGATTTATTAGTTACAGAGA
The DNA here is from genome assembly GCF_032884065.1 of Artemia franciscana. Taxonomy (NCBI): domain Eukaryota; kingdom Metazoa; phylum Arthropoda; class Branchiopoda; order Anostraca; family Artemiidae; genus Artemia; species Artemia franciscana. The sequence continues at coordinate 12,761,708 of NC_088868.1, forward strand.
GGGAACAGAAAAATCACGATAAAACCATTCATGTATAATCATACAGATCTGGGATTAAAGTATCAAAACCATTGACATAGCCGATTCAAAATTAGATCATCAAAAAACTGCTGCGATGTGCTTGTTTTCTATGCAAGTCATTCTATCGTTCGATTTTAGTCGCTTCTCTTGGTGAAACAGCAGCAACTTTTATGTGACTCGAACGATTTCACGTAAGATTTTGATACTAAATTACGAAAGAATAGATTATAACTTTGCCTTGATGGGCCTTTTGGGACCAACTGGAGGTAATTAATATATTTTATGGATCCTGGATAGAATGCTGCAGGCCATCACAAATTACTTTTGTTGTTAGTATTTGGTTTATGATGAACAACTGCTGAATCATAAATACAACACTTAAACCATGAAAAATCCTTACCAATATGATGCAGTTTACCAACCGAAACATCATGATCCACACAATTGAATGGTTTCTCAATATACAGGAATCGGTCTCCCTTGTTCCCTTTAAGCTCTTGAGCTTGATCTCTTGAGTGATCTTTATCAATAATTAAATAAAGAAAAGCAAGTTTTTTTCAACTGAAAGTAAGGAGCAAAATTAAAACTTTAGCATAAAGAGCGTGGCGTTGAGCAGGAAACACTCCCTTCGTATACGTAATAATTTATATTCGTTTTAAGTTTTAATGTTGCTCCTTACTTTCACTTGATTTTTTTTTTTAATTTAAGTTTTGTTTGGTTCAATATTTTAAGAGTCTCTCCTGCCATCTACGTCAATCACAGCGACGCTGTTGGCATGGCAGTTTTGGTTTATGTTGTAAAAATTAAACATTCCAGTTTCATATCTACGAGAAAAATTTGACGAAGAAAAAAAAACAAAATAAAAACTCACCCATAAAGCTGTAGTTCCAAGAGCCCTGTGATGGAGTCATAAAGAAGCCAAGAAACTGGTGTGACAAAAGCATCTAAACTCTTTCATAACGCGACGGGTTATTACCCTTTTTTGCGACGGGCTCATAGCCTTTAGAGTTATTACCCTTATCTGTGTTTTGTTTTCCCCAATCATAGCCACTTGGAGTCAGCTTATGTGCTTGAAGGGAGCTCTTGAGCCCTTGCTCCCTTCAAGCATATAAGCTGACTCCATGTGGATATGATTGGGGAAGAAAGAACATAGAAAAGGGTAATAACCCTAAAGGCTATTTAAAGTCACATTATGAAAAAGTTCACTTGCTTTGGTCAGACCAGTTCCTTGGCTTCTTGATGACTCCACTCCATCAAAGGACTCTTGGAACTATAACTTTATGGGTGAGTTTTTTTCTGAACAAAAAGACCTTATTCATGAGAACTGGGTGTCAATGAGATCCACCGTGCCGCATTTCAGTCTTATATTTATAAAGAAAAAGTTAGAGTATATCATATTGTCTTGCAGACCATGGGGTGGTTGCCCTTGTCGCCATCCCGAAAGGCCATCTTGAGTAAAAATAGGCGAACAATTTGAAAACTTTTGGAAACCATGAACAAATAGCAAGAAATTACGATTTTTTGGCTTGTGTGTCCCTTGTTCTTCCCATGAACTTGCTTTATGAAGCTCTTTGATGGTCATGTCCATGTAAAATACTCATTAAAAAAGGTGAGTCACAGCCTGAGAAACTGTATTTTGTCCAATTAGCAACATGCACGGGAATAGTTATTAAAAAAAGTTTATTCCTTTTTTTCAGGATCAGGACAATGAAAATCTCAAGAATATTTTGAAATCAAACATTGGGAAGGAAGTGAATTTAGTAATATACAGCAGCAAAACTCAGAGTGTGAGAGAAGTGAAAATAACGCCATCTACCGCCTGGGGTGGGCAAGGGCTTCTTGGAGTTAGTATCAGGTTTTGCTCTTTCGAAGGAGCGAATGAAAATGTCTGGCATATACTTGTAAGTAAAACTGCTATTAGGCTGATGTACAACTTCTTTTGTACCTTCAGCACCCGTATAAGCTTCTTTTCTTAGATGGTTGGTATATAAGTGATTACCATGTATGATTCTTTTGAAAAAGGAATATTTTTTTTATCCTCTCCCTTGGAAGACGGCAGTCACTTATAGGCTTCGTTGATAAAGGAGGGTGGAGGGGGCTGGAGAATCTTTTCTAGAAGAGGGGATCCGTAAGAAATCATTTTTCTAAGGTAATATTCTTTCGAATGAGTCTCATATCCCTCCTCACTCCCTTTCATTCCCTGTTTGCAGGTACGGGTGACTGCTAATTAACGCTAATTAATTATAAGCTAATTAACTAAATGCTATTAACTATTAAATATACAAATTAAATAAATGCTTATTAACTAACTAATGCTAATTAGTTGCAGTTTTGTGTCTAATCCAAGAATTAAGTATGTGGTGTCTCACTGAATAAGCTGAGGAAATATTCTTTCGGATGAGTCTCAGATCCCTCATCACTCCTTTTCATTCCCTGTTTGCAGGCAGGGGTGACTGATTGGGATGCTAATTAATTACAGTTTTGTGTCTAATTCAAGAATTAAGTATGTTATGTCCCATTGAATAGCTGAGGAATAATACTACCAATTATATATTTCCCTTCCATTTTTATATTAAAAGATAAAATATGTGATATTAAGGAGCTAAAATTTCTCTGTTCGAACAGTGCTGTGTTACCCTGATAATCGCTATGTAATTCAGAACGCGTCTTCTGTAGATGAATATGAGGTCTACAGATGCCAAGATGTAACCATTATAATTCTTGCAATTGATCACTTTGACTTATGGTCTTCAATCAGTAGTTAATTTTAAGATGTATTACTAGTGTAAATAGTAACTCTATTTTTTAGAATGTTGATCATCAATTCGAGTTTTACCACTTCTAAATCTTAATGTAGAGGACAGCTGGTGAGATTATCAACTTATATAGAAATCGTCAGTTTATGATAGAAGCTTGTTGGTCTGCTGAATTCTTGTTGCACTGGGCTACACTCGAAAACAATGTACTGTATATTTTCATTGGTTACAATTCAATTTCTCCATAAGGGAGAAATGTGGATCCCCTATTTTAAAACATCAGCATTAAGTAGGGTAGCTCCAACTTTCAGGATATAATACAGGATATTAAGGTTTTGAAATGTAAACGAAGGATTCACAAATTCATAATAAATCGTCTTTACTTGAGACCTAATTGGATCTAATTCCAGCTCCTCACCTCTCTTAGAAGGGGGGGGGGGTTGACTACCTCTTTAGTCAAGGTTTTATCCATCACAGTACACTTAGTCCCTTTAAGGCTGGGGATATAAAAACAAATAGCGCAATTCCTTATAGTAGGAATTTATATTCCTATATAGAGTATAAGTAGCAAAACTCCCGTGGTAAGTGAGGAAATTTATTTTTCTTGGAAGATGGATTTAAGCGAGGAAATCTGATAAGAGAAAATATTATTTGGAGAAGCTTCGAAATTTTTAAAAGCATTTAATGTAAGGTACATGGCATATATTTTTGCACAGAGTACAAATGAATTCCTGAGAAATATATGCCAGGAAAGTTTATTCCTAGGAAATGAATTTCTGGAAAGAGCAATTATGTATTAAAGTCTAGAATAAGGATGTAAGGAGGAGCACAACTTGTTGATTTTGATAGAGAAATCCATTTAAACTTTTAAATGATTGAGAGTTTATTAGTAGCATAAATTTTAAGAATGGTCTGGAAATCTGGGTAATAAGATTCAGTATGTCAGCATAGATTATTCTGCTTTCAACTGCTATTCTACTAGTATGACGCATAACTGGTACCATTTCTCGTAGTGGGGACTCTGCAACTTAGAATATTTTGATGTAACATTTAAAACGCAGGATTTTCTTAACAACACAGAAATATGTAGAAGTGTACAACCCAGTGTACGTTATGGTGGGTTTGACTCTCACCAATAGCAATCTTATCTAGAAATTTTATTTTATTTTGAGCAATCTGAGGGAGGAATTAACACAGAAATTGTACCACAGTTGCTGAAAAATCGTCATAGCGCCAATCTAATAAACTTTTCGACACTTTACCTCCATCCCATTTCCATTTAAAGTCATTTCTGTGGCTACCTCTCACAAATATCCGAAGATTTTAGGTAGTTTTTTTGTATAATTTTATAATACCATTAGATTATAAAAAGAAGTAACCCAACAAAATTATATATAGTAGAATTACAGTAGCGAAAATTTTTACCTGTCCAGACTCCAACTCAGAATAAAGAGAGAGAGAGAGGAGAGGGTTTGGGGGGGAGATGAAGGGAACAGTTTTTTTCTTATCATTAAATATACGTCTTAACAGTCTAAAATACTGTTGTGCTTAGGTGTCGGGACTTAGAATTTTTGGATTTGAGAGTTTGAACTCCAAGGAACTTGTAGTTTTATATGTGCCCAAATTCTCAGATGCCTGCACGTTCTACTGATTTTTATTCGTTCCTAAACCAATAGTCTTTCTGGCCCTACCACTAGGTTGTTAGTGCTTTATTCATGACTTGTTATGCATATGTAGGAAGTAAGTCCGAATTCTCCTGCTTCTGCTGCTGGCCTTCATTCATTCAGCGATTATATCATTGGTGCCGACTCAGTTCTACATGAAACAGAAGACTTGTTTTCTTTGATAGAAAGCCATGAAAATCGCCCTTTGAAGTTGTATGTGTATAATGATGATGCAGATTCTTGCAGAGAAGTAGTGATTGTGCCAAATTCAAAATGGGGTGATGAAGGAAGGTAAGTAATCTTGTCATCGCTATTACTATTAATGATTGTAGCTGACATATTTTTGAAAATAAGCTACCAATGGAGTATGAATCCTATTATAAGGTCTATAATTTCTTAGACAACTCTGCCTTTCTATTTACAAATTAAACAAATGAAAATACAGAAAAATGGGTATTATATTTAAAAGAAATAAAATACACAAAACAGAAAAAAAACAAATAAACTTTTAATAATAAAAAAAAGACCCAAATATTTCGACTTCAACGGCCGAAAAAATAAATATCCAATATGTCAAATGTTCTTCACTTCAAGTAGTACGAAAAACAAGCAAAATCACGGTAAGAAAAGCACTGTTCATTTTTGATTTGTAAAGGAAATGTAAAAATGTAAATTTTTTTACAAAATTATATAAAAAATTGAATATTTCAATTTTTTTTTATTAAATTATATAAATTGAATTATATAATTATGGAATATTTCATTTTCCAGAGTTTATTTCATTTGAACCTTTATTTGTAAGGTTGAAACTTGTTTGGGGCTGATTTTGTAAAATGTCATTGTTTAAAGTATTCAAAGTTTTGACCTTTCTTTTAAATAACTTAATATAAATTGGATTCAATCTATATTCCTCTTCATCTCTATTAATACTAATTCCCCAGAGGTAATTTTTTTTGTTTCTATTATTTGTCGAAGGCTTCGTAAGATTCCAACAGAAGTATCAATTATTCTTGTTTGATCAAACCGTATGCTATGATGTGGAAAGTCAGATAATCTGCTACTGCTCATTCAAACGTTTCTGGTTTTTATCATATTATAAAGAAATATCTTTTGCATTTTTAACTCGCTGCAATCTATTTTCTAAATTTCGATGTGTTCTGCCCACATAAGATTTTCTACAAGAACAAAGCGTTCTGCATATGCCGCTTTATACTTTTATTGGAATTGTATCTTTCCACTATTTAGTAAAGATCCTATAGCTAGTTGGGATTTAAAAGCAGGTTTTACGTTAGGTTTTTTTAATTCGTTTTTTATTCAATTCATCCTAGAAGACGATAATTAGAAGTATGATATTTTAATCCGTTGTACTATTTGAAGTGACAAACAGTTGACATATTGGATAATATTGATATGTGAGTTTTTTGGTGTTCACCTGTTTTTTTCCTTTTTGCTTTTTATTTTCTTTATATTTTCTATTGAATCTAATTTTTTTTTCTTTGAAAAAGTCTTCCAGACGTGAAATCGAAATATTTGGACCTTTTTTTTTTATTGCTGAAAGTTTTGTTTGTTTTATCCTGTTTTTTCCACTGTCTTGTATAAAATATTATACCCGTTTTTCTATATCTTCAGTTGTTTAATCTATGATTATAAAGGTCTTTGTACGGGAAGTTTTAACTGTAGAACCTACTAACATCCCAAAAAATCATTGTAAAATGAGTTGTTGCCTCTCAGTTAAGAGAACTAGTATAACAACGTTAAACTGCATCAACGTTACTACATCAAGATCAACGCAAAAAGGATAACGTCAAGCAGCAAGTGTAGGGGGTTAAAATAAAGAATAAAATAGAATCGAAAGGAATTAGTATATTTTTGTGTTTCCCAAATGAAAGCCCTTGAAGTAAAAGTATACTGGGATTTATTTTAGTCTTCATTATTCTTTCTTTTTATTCTTTCTTTTTATTTTATAAAAGAAAGATTGAAATGGACTGGACAAGTTTTGTGGATGAAGGATAACAGATTGCCGAATATTATTCTGCCTTAACATAAAATATTATACACGTTTTTCTATATTTTCAGTTGTTTAATCTATGATTATAAAGGTCTATACGGAAAGTTGTAACTGTAGAACCTGCTAACGTCCCAAAAAAATCATTGTAAAATGAGTTGTCGTCTCTCAGTTAAGAGAACTAGTTTAAGAAGGTTAAAACCGTCAAGTTTAGATTATGAATATTCTTGGATATTTCAGTTATGGTTTTAGGTACTACTTTATGTTTGTCACTTATCATGACTGGTCGTCAAATATAAACTAAACTTTGTCCATTAATCTCAAAATAATGACGGTCTGGTAAGTTCCATTATTTATTGATGTGCTTATCATGTACAACTTCGGGGCTATCAGAAATAGTAGGAGAAAAGTGTAGAATTTTGCACATGGAAAATGTTCGTCATCTGCACTCGAAGAAATTTCTCATAAATGTTCCTTTGAGGCACAAACAGAATCCTATATAGACATGGGTACCACCAAATTCAGGGGAGCAATGGCTCCCTGAGAAAAAGGAAGACACTTAAAACGCAGTGTGTTTTGAGTGCCACAGCATAAGAGGGGTGTAATTAAATGTTTTATTTTTTAGCTTATTTTTAAATGTTTTATTTTAAAGTTTTCAGTTCAAATGTTTTGAAGTGTAGACGGTAAATAAAATACTTTTAGATTACTTACTGGCTATATTTCTTGCCTTCTAAAAAGGTATAGTTTTATAAAAACACTAATCAAGCTTCAGTGTCAAGTCCTGTGAGCTGTGCGTATGGGAGTTCTCCACATATGCTGTAAGATAGTTTTTGTTCGTTTAAATTTTTTAACATTGCTGTTTACTTGAGCTTAAAAAAGACTTGTTAAATTTAATGTTGTTAAAAAAAATTGATGGATAATATGAAATAATTGAATAAAATCACATTCGCCTACTTATTTAAAAAAAAGCATAGCTTGCTAAGATCACAATTATTTTTTAAAGGAAATTTAACTACATTTTGAATATTGATAGTACTTGTCTGGTTCAAATTTATCGATTGCAAAGAATACTATTGTTTTTCTCACCAGGTTGAAAATTAAAACAAAAGCACGTTCACTTGGTAGAATTCTAGATGCTGGGCTTTTCACTACCTTGGTTGTACTTAAGTCAGGTAAATAAAATTTTCGGAAACGAACTTAGAGCCTAAAATATGCCCCTGGAAGTTGTTTTCAAGCTGCTATTTCCACTCCTCATTTATAGGGTTTAGAAGGTGTCATAGCACACACTAAAGTGTTCCTAAGATATTTCTGATACGCCCTTTTGACAAAGAAAGGACTAAACTTAGAAAAAAACTTTTTACCTTAATCTGGGGTTACCAGTCTCTTTCTCTTTGGCTTAAGTTTTGAATAAACATTTCCTATAATCTCAGTAGGATTTGAAGCAATATCCAGGCTTCTTTTTTCATCTTTTTCTTCTCTTTCTTCTTTTTTCTTTTCTTCTTTTTCTTCTTTCATTTTTTCTTCTTTTTTCATATAAGAAACATTCTTATAATTGTTTTAAACATAGTAATTCAGGATTTGGTAAAACATTATCCTTGTGCTCCGTTTGAGCTGTGCATATATTTTAAAGGCTTCATTTCATAGCACAGGAATAGTCCAAGGCTATCAAAGGTCAGTGTTCTTTGGAGGGGAAGGAGGTAGATATTGCAAAAAACCTTCCCAGGGCACTAATTAGGTGTTGGATTAAATCCTTTAGTTTTCATTCGTCTAACTCAACTATTTTTTAAGACAGAAAACTGTGTGCCATCCTAAAGTTTAATCAAGTTTACAAAGTCCAGTCTTTCCAAAGTCTCCCTGTTTTAAATTTGCCCTAGTGAAACATAAAATTGCTTGTCAGAATCAAGGGAAACAAAGCTCAAAATGTGGTCTGAAATCATCCGACTTACTGTCAAAAAGCTCATGAATTAGATAGAGCATCTCATGAAAGAGTCTGTGGGACGAAGGGAGTTTTGCGTGCTCGGTTAATATATTTATGTAACTAATACGCCGCTAGCACTAATACCTCCTAAAAAGTCATTGGTGCGAAAATATATAGGTGAGCAAAAGCTGACTTTTAGAAGAAATGTTAAGAGGTCGGCCTTAAGGAACGAGGAGAACAGAAACTTTAGGGGTAAAGGATCTGAATTTTTAAGAAACTTCCATTTTTGTACCTAAATATCTCGATATTTACACTTTTTCTTCAACTTTTTTTTTTTCACAAGGGGAGGCCAAGAGGCATACTTAAGGGTGCCCTCCTTGATGTGGATAGGCGTGTTTAAATTACAGAAGACTTCTGACAATTGAAATTTTATCCAAGAAATATTTAAGGAAAATCCTGTCTTGGTGAAGTATGCAGTCCTAGTCGGTTGATTAGATGTTTTTTGTCCACTGACATACCCTGACGACCCAGTAGTAAAAGTGAGTTAAGAGTTAGCCATAAGAGGCTGCTATACAGTGGGGTTCATTTTGATAAATCAAAAATGTGTGTGAAAAGGCCATTCTATGTGATATTTTGTTAAATTGGAGGTATTTATTTTCAGTCTTGGCTGTGGCATTGGCTACGGATATCTTCATAGGATACCGCGGAAGAATAGACCTCCAAAGCCGATTCCTCGACCAGTTGAGAAGGTATCGTGAAACATTGGTTAATTAATTAATTTTGTTATAATTACGTTATATTACCTGTCCTAATGGAACAAGCGTAAAGGGTTACGGGACAACCTTGCTTTTTTAAAAGAAATTTACCCAGCGTCTTTTTCAATTTGTTTTTTTGTTGAAAATGGAGCAAATGAATAAATTTGGGTTCTTTCAAGACTGAAAAACTCTATTAAGAGTTCAAACGCCCTCAAAAACCCAAAAGATTTTGTCTATTTCAGGCAATCATCCAAGGGTAGCTCCTTATTCAAATGATGTTTGTTATGGTATTAACAGTGAAAGAGGTTTTTTTTGCTTTTTAGATTTTCCTTCTTCTATTGATATAGTTTAACATTAGGGTTTTTCCTAATTTAATTTTTTAGTAACTGCGTTTTAATTTTGTTTTTCTTTTGTCTGACAAGGACAATTGCTTTTTAACAGTAATAATTTACTTTGATTGCCATACACTGGTAAATTTTTGTTATAGAAACAGATGGAGTGTCTACTTTTTTTCTACCATAGCGTGCTCCAAAACTTGAAAAATATCGAAAATAATGTATTTCTTTTTTGGACAACAAAAACTAAAAGAGAACCATTTCTTTTTTCGTCCCCAAAAGAGAATTACACTTTCTGAACTGGAATTGATGGAAATTTATTACATCTGGAAGAGAGATACCTGTAAATATAGTCTTTAAATTAGATTATATATTCAAATTTATTTCGAAAAATTTACTTTTGAAAATTTTGGGCGAAAATTTTATCATTTTTTTTTTATGCAAAGAGAGATACTTAGGCGCCCTAGATCGGGTTAAGATCTTATTTGAACTTTTAGCGTAAAAATAACGGAACCAAGAAGTTAAGGATTTAGATCCGAGTACATCATAATCATAAACAGTGTAAAACACTTTAAATCCTCTCTGAAAACGCTAAATCAATTTATAAATGACCAAGTGCTTGCCCATAACATAGTAATTGCACGGCTTCCGTCGACTTCACACACAAAAAAGTACCAAATAAAAAACAAAACTTCCTTTTTCTTCTAAAAATCATAAGAACTATACTTAGATATTGAACATGTGCTTTTACTCACTTTAAAATAAAAACAATCATCGCTGTGTACATAGTGCAGATAGAAGAAACTATTTTGGATCGGGTTGGCCATTTTGATGAAGGCGGTGGGGAGGGGGGTAAAGAAAATAAGAAATATATACAGATTACGTAAGAAATTATAGAAAAATGTATAAAAAACGTACAATTTTAGTCTGGATACAGGCCTGAATGCAAGTCTGGATACACTCAGTATGCAAGCCGGCTTTATTACCACAACTTCCGAAAGTGGGCCGTATTGCCCGGCTAGGTGTGAAGTCTGAGGGGGAAGGGGGTTTTGTATGTTTGCGGCATCATTGCCGAGAATTTTTAGAGGAGACTGAGACTTTTATAGGAGCTTAGAAATTCTTAGGAACTACTTATGGATTGTATCCTCCTACTAAGACAAGCCTTTCGATCAGGGTTTCCACTAATTTAATAAGGAAACCATAGTAAACAGATGCTCACAAAATCACTCGAGTTTGCATCCTGTTTTTATCAAAAATCAACTTTTTGAAAATGATGTAAAACTACAAAATCCGAATCGCTCCATCTCTTCGTAACATGCGTAATTATTGAATATTATGGGAAATTTTCACTCTCTCTCCCTCTAGTCTTTATTTCTTCTTCTTCTTCTTGTTTGATGTATGAATATGTATTTCGTATCATTTTATCGTTATAGAAATTACTTTTTGTTTGGTTCCAAGTGTTTCTCCTTACGAGGGATACTCTTGTATTCGTTACTCTTCAAAACTGTGGAGCAAAGTCGCCAAAATCTCCCACAGCGTCAAAGATTCCACCTACGATAGCCATGTCATGATTATTACCACAATCACGAGCTTTGTCTCTCCGTGGTGACCCAGTGTATTTTATTTGTTATGCGTATTATATTAATAAATTGAATTAAATTGAATATTAAGTGGAAAATGTCAAATAAACCAAGAAATAAATAATATAACTCCCCATAAAGGATATTTTTTCTATTTTTAAGTATTAACTATTTACGAACAAAATTGTTGTCAGAAAGATATCGCTAGCCTGTATGTCGTTAATCCTAATATTAACTTTGTAATTAGTTTTAGCTAAGCACGTTTTTAATTGAAACGAAGCTAATTGGAAATTGCTTATGTAATTCTCAGTAACTAATCCAGACATGTGAAAAATGCCTTCGAGAGCACCAATCTTTGTTGTGTTTCTTTTTCGGATCTGTGTGAAAAATTTCTTTTTCTCACTAATAAAATTGTTTATAATGCGCTGGTGAGCATCTTTTTTTATTAGAATTCTTTTTTATATTGATATAGAAAGTTAAAAAAGGAAGTCCACGACTTGCAGTCTCAGTCAGGCATACGAGATGGAATTCAAGCTCTGAATCGGTTGTTCTCTATTGATGACAAATTGTGCCGTCCTCTTAAAGCTCTGATTAACGAAATATGACCTAACGGTGGCTAAAAGAAGCTATTAAGGTGCCCAAGAGATTGTCCCCTTTCCCAGAAAAGAGAACTGCCAAGCAGAAGTGCCTTTCTGACTGATTGGCTCAGATCAAAAATTGAAGAACTTATTGACCCAAAGCTATTTGGTAATCAACGTGGCCTTTCTACTATTCATCATCTTGTAAGCTTACTGGATACAATATACAAACAATTGGAAATCTCTGATGTTTTGGCTAAATCCACTTCTAACAGACCTCCAGAAAGTTTTTGATCTAATTAACCACAATATTTAATTGAAAAACTTCTAAAAGAATTTCATGTTAACCCAAACCTTGTTAGAATAATAGGGTCTTTACTTTTCAGTAGAAATTAAAGTATGAAGTATAAAAATATCTATTCAGATCTCCTTCCAGTTTACTGTGGTGTGCTCCAGGGCACCATCCTTGGCCCGCTCTTGTTCCTGATCATGATAAATGTACTTGCTACCGAACACCATGACCGCTAGAAATTTGTCTACGACATGTCCTTACTGGAAAAATGAAGGAAAAATTTGAAGATTTCAGCCATGGAAATCATGGTAGATATTTCCAGTGACGCTGCACAGTCTGACATGACTGTGGATGCTAAAAAGTTAAATATCATGACTATCAGTTTCTTGAAGAGTACAACGTCGTTCAAGCAACCAATCCCTCCGGAGATGTCCGTCCAGCAGTGTAAACTCCTCGGTATCACTATCTCGAGCGATCAGAAGTGGAGGTCCACGTTACTAACATCACAAATCAAGCTAATTTGGAACTTCTTCTTTTGGCGCTTAACTTTTTCTTCAAGTTTTCTTGCTCTGCAATTCACCTTTTAAGAATTTATACAAGATTCATCCCCCTTTTTTTGAATATTTTTGTCCGGTTTGGCATTTTGGCTTAACTGCTTCCCAATCTTATTCAGAAGAGTCAGTCCAGAACCAAGCATTAAGAATTAGATATGGTCAAGGTAGTCTCCCATATCACTTTCTTCTTAAGCATTTCCAGCTCACTATCCTATCAGAGAGAAAAACCCTCCTGTGTACCCGGCTTGGCAAAAAAGCCGTGACAAACCCCGTTTCCAAGATTTATTCCCCCCGCCTTTTCAATCTTTAAGATCCCGACCTTCAACATCTGGGGAGAAAGTCCCCACCCTTCAACCTTTCCCACCAATCCCCGAGAGATACAGGAAGAGTTTCATTCATGCATTTGAAAACATTATTAATCAGTGAATTTGTTACTCAGTTTTTTAGTTGATGATCGTTTTTTTTAATCTGACAGTTTGTCTCTGTCTGTCTCACACTGTGTGTCTGTGTCTGTGTTTTTCTCTTTTCATTATTTGACAAATTTTATCTGACTGTTATACCTGAAGCAAAGCGGTGATTCGGCGCCACGCGCTGTGAAAGTCGTTCTTAAGATAAATGTCTGTCTCTCTTTCAAATTACGTTGTGTGAAGTCTCAATTCTCACGATTAAACAAGTTCTTTCAAATTAGGTTGACATGAAAATTCATAAAACTATCATAGTCATCACCTACTCACCACCAACATTATCCCAATCATCGTGAGCAAACTATTCAACAGTTTAAATGGGAATAGGGATTCAAGCGTGACAGGCTTCCTAGGAAAGGTTCATTAATTTTTTTTCTAATTTCATTATTTGTTCCTGAAATTTTGTTTTGTTGCTGCTAGGTGGAACTATTCCATGACATTGGATAAACTTGCGTAGCGTAAAATCCTAAGCAGAGCTCGATAATATTTAGCACAACTTACGTTGCGGAAAAATTTGCTTCGTAAGATTGCATAACGTAAGATAAAATCTTAGGTTATGCTAGTGTTAACTATTTTAATACTATTAGCACGCAATTCAAAGCTTGTATTTTTTTTTATCCGTATGTTTGGAGTTCAGAACCCCTAAGCCGTTGAAGGCTTTTTTTCTTTTTCTTATTTAGTCGATTTGTATATCCAGCATGGCTTTACGACTTATCGATAAAGCTGGTAGTAATCCGAATATTTTCCAAATGGCTTTTCGATAGTTCTTTCGCTGTTGTTAGTAAAAACCTACTAAGCCTATTTATTACAACTTATAAAATGTTTAAATGACTAAATATTAAAATAAAGAGACAAAATTTGTACGTATTTTTTTTTTCGAAACATGCAGAAGTCAGAAATAACAGAAATAGTCTCATGAAGCTTTAAGCTTGAGGGAGGGGGGATTAAGCTCCATAAGGGTCAACAATAGCTTCAACTGAATTGTCGAAAACTGAACTTCCATAAAAAAAATAATAATAGTAAAGAAATAAAACGCTTTCTACCCCATTCAATGCTTATAGGTTTACCTATTGCATTTTAACGGATATAATTAATTGATTTAATCTGAAAAGGCTTGCGTTTTGCTGCGTCCTCTGTGTCTGAAGCTTTATTCCAGATGAAATATGTTTCATATGTAAACCCAGGGTATATGATGGGTATTTTCCATCATATACCCTGTAGCAGGGTATTTTGCTGCATCCTCTGTGTCTGAAGCTTTATTCCAGATGAAATAGGTTTCATATGTAAACCCAGGGTACATGATGGGTATTTTCCATCATATACCCTGCAGTAGTGTATTTTACTGAATCCTTTGTGTTTGAAGCTTTATTCCAGATGAAATAGGTTTCATATGTAAACCCAGGGTACATGATGGGTATTTTCCATCATATACCCTGCAGCAGGGTATTTTGCTGCATCCTTTGTGTCTGAAGCTTTATTCCAGACGAAATATGTTTCATATGTAAACCCAGGGTATATGATGGGTATTTTCCATCATATACCCTGCAGCAGGGTATTTTGCTGCATCCTTTGTGTCTGAAGCTTTATTCCAGATGAAATAGGTTTCATATGTAAACCCAGGGACATAATTTTACACAAAATTATGTCCCTGGGTATATGATGAAATATGTGTAAACCCAGGGACATAAGAAAGATAAGATACTATGGTTTTACACGCTTTTACGTAGTAAAAATGGGATTCTGAACTTGTTTTATGTAGATTAAGTGAAAATCTGTTGTAGAGTCTCGTGTTATTTTTTTGGGTCGCTGTTTTTGCTCAACGATTCAAAACAAAATTAGCGTTTTCCCGTGTATTCAACTAATTTAGTATGTCATTCTAGCGAGCAAAGTATCTCATTTTTTAAACTTTTGGAGGTTGACGTTTTGAGAATGAAAACGCTAACAAAAGGCCGTTCATAACATGCAACACGGCGATAGAACGTTGGAAATAAAAAAAAAAAAACATTACTTGAGTATATTACATAATACGTGTTTTTGCCATTGTAACAAGAATGTGATATTGATCATTTTACTAACAATTACATTACCACGAACTAACATAACATTATAAGTAGTAAATTCTAGTTCTGCCTTTCTTTCAATTTAACTACTTTTAAAGTTACTTTTTTTAAGTTTGGAACGTTCACTAGTTTAACGCAATAGCATAGATTTTTCATGTAACTTTCATAAATAATTTCATCAGAAAGGGACTTATGCAATAGGGCAACCAATAATCGGATTTATATTATCATTGGTGAAAAAAGCGCTTTTTGTTATTTTTCAGTTGTCTCATTGAAATATTATGCTCGTTATTGTATATTTTCATTTTGTTTAAATTGTAAAATTGTTAGTAAATATCTCAAATGATGTTTGAGAAAAAAGTTGATGGCTTTTGAGTATAAAAATTAAAGAATTTGAAGAATAAAAATACGACTTGCTAATTTCATCATGTAAGAAATAAATGTAGATGACTTGTATTTTACAGTTAAATGATTTATTTTTAAAGTTGCTTTGAAATTTGAAGGCTGTTATGTATCTTTGTTTTAAATGGTATTTCAAGTCCTAAAATAAATTTAAAAGTTCCCTTTTTTCAATTCTGACACACTTTATTTTACCATGAATAGTTATAATATTGATTTGTCAATCAACATATATCTTTGTGCAAGCTAGTAGGCAATTGTAATAACACTTAGAACTTCAGAGACGCGCCTAGAATAAAGCGCCTGGAGAAGCATGGTTTTTGGAAGATTTTGCCGAGGCTATTAAACACATTCCTTTTTCAGGACATAGACACCGAGAAAATGTCGACATTGAAGGCTCCCGAGCTCGGATCGACTCCACTGTCAACTAGTGGTACGACCACTGTACCTGTAATCCAGCCATCAGTTCTTCAAGCAACATTTGGAGCTAGTAAAGAAGAACCTCTCCCTCAAGAAGTACCCACAGGGCATTTAATTGAGCCCTTGAAGGAAGTTGATCCAGGAATCTCAGTAATAACTCCAATTCATTTACCTGGTTTACCACCTTTAACGGTCAGCGCCTCTGTTCCGACGAGTACATTGGAAGGCTTAAAATTAGACGACGAACACAACCCTTACAGTCCACCTGTGCCAATTGACTTGTCGATTTTTAACCAGCCTGGGTTGTCCTCTACTAGTTCCAACTATGCTAGTTCTTAGGATGCTTTTTATAATTAATGATAAGTAATTTTCGGCTTCTTGTTTATCTCCTTGTTTATTAAATTAGTCGCCTTTGAGTTTCAGTTTTGAATTGTTGCTACCAAGGAGCGAGACACGCACTGACTTGCAGTATATTTGCGGTTGGTTCTCATTTTGGTTAGGTCCGGTATGTGCTAAGGGGACTTTTAATTGTAAATGTTTTAGATGATTCTTCAAGGTAAAAAATAGTAACGAATTAAGTTTTCATGATGCTCTATCGAGTCTTTTTTTTTCACCATAAAACTACCCCCCTCCAAAAAAGAATCTTGATGCTAATTTAGGCCATGAAATGACTTAACATAGACGTAGATTCAATAGAGACGTCAATTGAAGGCCTCACGACTCTTTCCCCCAGATTCGTCTTCCAAGAATCAAAATCTTTTCAAGGCAAAGCAGGTTCGGAGTTACTGTATCATATTTGTCAATAAGTTTAGTGTTATTGATTTTTGTGACTAAAATAATAACAAAATAACAAGACGTCTCCTTTTAAATTGATCCTTGTTCAAAACACAAGATTTTCCATTATTGCTCATAAGTTTTAAATTTGAGCTTTTTGTTTGCAAAGCTTTTTGGTTTTAGACGGCCAAGCTTTCATGAAATCGTCTCTCTATTTTTTTTTTCAAATACGACAATAACAAGTTATTTTGTTCCTATATTTCCATTCCAAAAGCCAATTAATGGTTTTCCGAAAGTTTCCGAAAATAATTTACTGGGCCGTATCCAGGATTTTTTTTCTAGGGACTGACGGGTTACAAAAAAAACTTTATAAAAACTCATCAAAATTTGCTCATATTCCCCTTTGTTACGCTTTTACGGGTTGGACAAACATTTAGGAGTGGGTGGTTCAAACCCTCTAACACCCCCCCCCCTGGATACGGCTTCAATAGATTAGGGTATGTCGCTCATTTTCGGGCACTGCTTTCTTTAAGGTATAATCAAGATCATAGAGTTGGCCAAAGGGAAGGAACGCAGAAAAGATTTACATGTTCCTCAGTTCTATAGCTCCTAATATCCAGTAAAATGGTATAACTTTCACCTCAAATGCTTACAAACGAAACTACAGTCTAATTTTACAATAGTTTATAGATTTAGATTAGATTAGATGGCGCTATAGATTTAGCGCCATCTTCAGACAAAATTCACTTAAATCGTATTATCGATCAAAATATTTTCCTATCGTTTATATCAGTACTGCCATAAAGCCAATTTTACCCAGAGTCTGAAGTGCTTGCACTTGCGGTGGAATTTAGCCGTGTCCAAAAAGTGTCGATTTAAGCTATCTTACTCCTGTGAATTTTCTTGTTAGTCGTTATTCGGCGTTTAATTTGCAGAATTGTGCTTACCACATAGCACGCTGAGGAGAGCAGCCAAGACTGAGGAGACACGAATGTGTAACTGCCTCAAAACTGTTGACATGATTTGTTGATTGTGCCCGAAACGAGGGGAGTTTCTCCTTTTTTTTTTCATAAATGTAGTAGGATTTGGATAAGAAATTTAGAATACCAGTTCCCACTGTTGGATTCAAGGTTTTGGAAAATGGGGTAGATGACTCCCTTGGATTTTGGCACATTTTTTTCTGCTCGACATATTCCTGAAAAAATCAATAATAATTCTGAAAAAAAAAATAACTGTAAAAAAAAAATTAATAAAAAAAAAACAAAATTCTGCTCGGCATATTCTTGTGCTAATATTTGAGTAATCTTCTTATTGTATCTAGTTGGCATATTTGATTGGGTGTAGATGATTCTGCACAAACTTAAATACCATTTAAGCCAGGGGGGAGGTTGTTCCACCCCTTGATTTTTTGAGATTTTTTTATTAGCTAAATTTTTCTGAAAAAAAAACTACTTCGACCAACAGCTTAAAAACTGCTCTCTTTGGAAACTCATTGAAATGTCAGATAAGTTCCTTCGTTTTGGTCACATGTAGTATGTAATTCCACTTTATCCAACTACACACCCTACTCTTTATGTGATTTTTCTTTCCCTTAATTCGCCGAGAAAAAAAAAACTATTGAGGCGTAAGGGCTTTTTGCTCTCTTATAACATTATGAGAACGTGAGAACCATCCTTTGGTTTTGGGCATTTCTGTATGACTCCTCCTAGGAGACTAATTTATTTTTAAATATTATACTATGAATATTCTTATGCTACATTAAGTTCAATATTGCTGTAGAAAGAGTGTACTTTGACAATTATTCTGAATCTAGTGTACATGAAGCCTTTGAGCGATATTTTATTTATTCATTTATGCTTTATGGGAGGGATTTTTTTTATGTTGTGTTGACTAATATACTGTTTAAATAAAATGGATACTGGTGCCTAGTATTTTCTTTGTTATCAGTAGGTCTTGGTTCATATAATCTTCCTTGGACTAGAATGCATAGATTTCCAATATACACAAAGGTTTCTTTCGAGCCACGAGGTTGAACACTTAGCAAGTCAGCCAATAATATCTTACTCCTATGTCTGGCCTATATGGTGGTCACCTCTTCAACATAGCTTTAATGCTTTTAGCTTCGAAAGGCCCAATAAAAAGCGCGGCCGCCTTTGACTAAATAGTGTAATGCTAGCGTGGTTGGCGATTTAGGCCTGTGAATTGCCTGGGATTGAAATTAAGGAATTCAAGGCTGGTGGTAACCAATAACCTGTATCTGTCGTACCTGGACCGCACTAGTCATCGTTTGCCGACTCTTACCTATAGTTTTTGGGAGGTGACCTAACACAAGCTATTGGACTGCACATTAGTTATTACAATAACATGCCGGCAGACAAATTAATCTATTTAAATGAAACCTTCTCTATGGTCATTATTCCAAGCTTAGAGGTGAACGATCTGTAAATACACTAGCCACCTAACAATCACAAGTGCACTTTAGATGAATAGAGCCATCTACCATAGTTATGAGGTCCCCATCCATCACAGTTTTTAAGAACCGATTAGACAGTTTTGTAGGCAGAAGATCGGTGATCCCAGTGTATTTAGAAGAGAAACTTAATTTGAATTTTTTTTTTCAAAGACACTTGCCTTATTCTTCAATATGCTATTATTATTATAGCCAACGTTTCAATTTGAATAAGCCTAGTCAATTGGAACGCAAGCAGTAAGTTCGGAACTGAAAACAGTGGGTGTTGGGGGAAAAGAACTATACTAAATACTCCCAGAAAATCCCCTGCAGTTGTGTGTTTCAGTTGCTCTCTCTAACGCGGGGTTTCTTGAATCTTTGACTGCAGACGTTCTTGGTCAACTTTTTGAATATGTTGTTAGTTGTTCTGTGTAGTTTATGGATCCCTTAAGAGCGAATCATATTTTCTATATGCGTTCGTAATTTTTGGAAGGACGATAATTAATCTGGTTATCTTACACAGGGTAGCTATTTAAAAATTATATGGATATATGCGTTCCTCGTTTCTATGTGCATAGATTTCAAAGATTTCCAAGACACATGAAAAGCCTGAAGTGAAAAGCGTTTCGGTTGTAGATCAGATGTGAAAAAAAAAAACTTGAAACTTCAATTTCTTCAAAAAATATTTTGTAGTGCGCCCTTCTGAGGCTTGAACTCAGATTTTACCGTGTGCTATTAATAATAGTTATTAGTCTACTAGCGCTGGAAATGATAAAACACGCGTTGCATAAGAGGAATCACAATTTTCTTTCATATTTTAACTTATAAACTACTATTACCGACTGTCTCTTGTTGACTCGACTTTGTGCTAATGTGAGAAGTTGGTTGACCAGGGTATCAGTTACTTGCTGGAAACGGCTCCTGCTATCTGCTCTGAAAAGTCTCCTATTAAGTTCTATTAGGGCGAGGTTATAGGCCCTTATAGCAGGAAAATTTGTAGTCATCCCAAGCGGATGAGCCTGTTCCTTTGGAGTTTCAATTGCTATGATTATGGTGTTGGGAAGTTACTGCATTTGATGGGGTAGCTGAGTGTTTGGAGAATGACCAAATCATCTTTGCTCTCTAACTTGTCTCAGGTAAGATAAATTCGCATTTGGACATAACTACCAAAATATGAAATCCTTAATGTGTAGTTTGTCAGACTGCAAACCACGGTTACCGCTGGAGCTGCAATCTATTAAATAGTGAAACACGGTCTATAGTAACCAAAATAGTAAAAAATGGGCTTTTAAAGAAACAGTTTTATGACAGTCATTTGTCATATAACACTATTTGAAACAATAATTTTCATTCGAATTCAGCAGAACAATGATGTGTAATTAGAAGAAAAATGTTGCGAGAATTTTGAAAAAGAGCCTGAAATCCCCTCAAAAGTAACGTCCAATTGACTAAAGAAACACCGTTGAAATCACCATAGCTGAAAATACTAAAGGTCAACGAATGCCCACCATGAACAACATAAACATATTTATGTAAGGGTGGTACTTGTGTCTTTTTTCCCAGGGGTGATATTATGGTAACAATGGTCGTAACCAGATCAAAATTATCTTTTTATGAATATTAAAATGTCCATGTGCGTTTTTTATTAACCGGGGCTGGCGCGTCCACAGATGGTGGGCGCGCATATATCTTTCCTATCTAAAATTTTTCGATTTAACGATTTTTCTATTCTATTCCTAAAATAGTTTTTTGGGTTTTAACGAGCTTGCCTCCTCCCTAAGAAAAAAAAATTATGCTTATGTATATGACTCACAATCACACGGACACGTTGTACAGGTGTCATAGGACGTCCTTTTCTTAACGTGCAAAATGGGTGCTTCTTTCTACTGAGATATATCACGCGAGAAAATCCCACGGTAATATCAAAAATTGAAATGTGTGACCGAATAAACAATGGAAAGGTAGTGGCTTATTTTTAAGGGTAATTTAGCAATTGAAAATAATATTTGTCAATACATCATTCATTAATTCAATCTCAGTAAGTTTTTCAACTCTAGGTCGTGTTTTTTTCTGTTCTATGTACCGTGCATACTCCATTGACGGATGAAAGCTTATTGTTTTATTAGTCGTAAAAGTTGTTTGAGATTAACCAAATAAGTACACATTTAAGTTATTTTGTTGGCTTGTTGATTTTTGTTATTTATTGCTATTGGCTTTCACAGTATCTAGATTTAATGCTTTTCTTTGACTTTGTGCGTTTTACAGAAAAGAGCTATCCTAGATATCCTCCCATAGCCTTTGCTGTTCTTTTTGGACTAAAATCCATCAAACTGATTCTTATAAACGAAAATAAAATGCAAATTGTGTTTGGCTAATTAATACAGCGGATTAGCTTTTCCGTAAGACGTTAATGAAATTCTTGATATATCAGTTATTCAAAAGACAGCATTACCAAATCTGTCAAGATTACTACTGGCGCATGCATAAAAATTGAAAAGGAATTATGAGCCAGTTTTCAACTGAAGGGTTTATACTTGTTTTTACCTCAAGTCTGATGAACTGAATCACAATCTTTTGAGCTAAAATAATCCCGCGGTAAAAGGCTGAAATAGCCCTAGCGTTAGATGGGAATTTCAAGACAAAAAAAAAGATTCAATCCAAAATTTGTAACATAATTCGCAAAATATATGTTCTAAGTATGCTTGAGGTACACATTGTGCTTTTAAGAGTCACTTCGAGGTCCAAAGTTATATAAAATAATCACTCGAGTCTGCTCAAGTAAACTGAGAAAAATTCCGTTCTCGTAAGCTAGATTTGCAACACTAGTCAAAGGAGAAATAACGGAACTGATCATTTGCCAGGTTCGCTGAATATTCTTTCCGCATTTAAAAAAATCCTTTAATAAAGGAATTCAGCCTTTCGGCAAAGAGATGGCATCATAGTACCTCCATATAGATAGCGTTCCAGTAAGTTAATCACTTGCTGAAACTATTATTCTAGGAAAATTGAAGTTAGTAGTGTATGTAGAAGGAAATAGGGGAAAATTTCGGTTAATGTGCTGCCCAAAACTCCCCCCTCTAGAGGGCTAAAATGTAAAGTCACAAGAATTTGACTTCATTTTGGCTAGAAACTACCGATGGTTCTTTTAAATTATATAGAGAAAGATACCGTAATGTAATTTATTTTATTTATTGGTTTTTAAAAGGCACCAGATTTAACAAGCTGCTACCACAAAGTTTTTGATACAAAGGAGCACCGACTCGAATTTTCGTACTGAAGGTCTGATTTTCCGTACCGAAAATCTGATTTTGGTGAGGATCGTTGTTTTGGAGCATATTAATTTTAAAAAAGTGATATGAGTCACGTAGTCAATATTTTAAAGTTTCGTAAATGCAATTTACGTATAGATTTACAATGAAGAGATTATGTTTATTACTTCGTGTTTTCCATAAAACTGAAGCATGATCCTCTAGAATATTCCCGCTAAATTGCTTGTTTACATTTCCTTATCATTAATTGAGTCAAGTAGATATGGGCCGTAAATCACCGTAATAAACCGATAAATAAACAAATGAATTACGTAAATTATAAATAGCATGCAAATTATCTGAAAGAATTAGAATAATGGTTCAATTGCGCTGTGGATGTAAGATGGATCAGAGGCGCCATTTGGGGGGTCAGGGGTGGGCAAATGCCCACCCAGATTTTCCAGGGGGCCCAAGCTTCCACTAAAAAGGGCCCTTTGCCGGCCATAATAATCCATTATGTCCAATATAATCCATTCTGTCCAATTGATTTGAAATTACTGCACGCCTATTAACCAAAGAGCGTAATTACTTGACGACCCTTGGGGTAATTACGCTATTTGCTATTAATTATTGTAAACTTTGAAAGTAGGTAAGATACATAATAAAATTCTCGAGTTCTGTCAAATGCCCATTTCCTAGATGATTACGCGACACGAAGTGAGTCGAGGGGCCCCAAGATAGAGTTTATGCCCACCCCAAGATTTGGTCCAAATGGCGCCTCTGAGATGGATCTAAAAATATATTAACATTGATGCTAGAGCCGGATCTTGGTCTTTTCTTAGAGGAGGGGGGGGCAAATGTAGATTTTGGCATCCCCTTCTGCAGCATCAATAGTGTAAATACCACAATTTTTGTTTGCAATGAAGTTTGAACGTACTTCATTGGAAAAAAGTGGTACTGGTTTGTATTTATTACATATATGTTATTTATGAAAAGTGCTGGTTTTATCTTCTCACAATTTATTGCCACTGCTTTTAAAAAATGTGTAATATTGCCAATTTGAAAAAAAACTCCTAAAGCTTAAGCCTAGTAAAAAAAAGCTTTGGTTAATCGAATGTATAACGTAACACTCTTGAAATATATACTTATCCAGTACAATTATCAAACAGCTCGTGGTAACAAACTGTAAGTGAGGAGCGACTCGGCTCAATAGTAATCGAAA